>NW_022589738.1:1219650-1235352 GCF_004348235.1 Phoca vitulina
AGATCAATGGAACAGAATAGAGAGCCCAGAAATGGACCCTCAACTCTATGGTCAACTAATCTTTGACAAAGCAGGAAAGAATGTCCAATGGAAAAAAGACAGTCTCTTCAACAAATGGTGTTGGGAAAATTGGACAGCCACATGCAGAAGAATGAAACTGGACCATTTCCTTACACCACACACAAAAATAGACTCCAAATGGTTGAAAGACCTCAATGTGAGACAGGAGTCCATCAAAATCCTAAAGGAGAACACAGGCAGCAACCTCTTCGACCTCAGCCGCAGCAACTTCTTCCTAGAAACATCACCAAAGGCAAGGGAAGCAAGGGCAAAAATGAACTATTGGGACTTCATCAAGATAAAAAGCTTTTGCAAAGCAAAGGAAACAGTCAACAAAACCAAAAGACAACTGACAGAATGGGAGAAGATATTTGCAAATGACATATCAGATAAAGGGCTAGTATCCAAAATCTATAAAGAACTCATCAAACTCAACACCAAAAGAACAAAGAATCCAATCAAGAAATGGGCAGAAGACATGAACAGACATTTCTCCAAAGAAGACATCCAAATGGCCAACAGACACATGAAAAAGTGTTCAATATCGCTCGGCATCAGGGAAATCCAAATCAAAACCTCAATGAGATACCACCTCACACCAGTCAGAATGGCTAAAATTAACAAGTCAGGAAATGACAGATGTTGGCGGGGATGCGGAGAAAGGGGAACCCTCCTACACTGTTGGTGGGAATGCAAGCTGGTGCAGCCACTCTGGAAAACAGTATGGAGGTTCCTCAAAAAGTTGAAAATAGAGCTACCATATGATCCAGCAATTGCACTATTGGGTATTTACCCCAAAGATACAAAAGTAGGGACCCGAAAGGCTACGTGCACCCCGATGTTTATAGCAGCAATGTCCACAATAGCCAAACTGTGGAAAGAGCCAAGATGTCCATCAACCTTCCTCTCTTCTGCACTTTTTTTTCTCTCCAAGGTTCTTGAAGTTTTGTTTGGTTTTAGAATTTCTATTTGGTTTATTTGAAAATCTGCTATTACTTTCCTGTGGTTTCTAGTTCTTTGCCAGAGAACAGAATCCATTCTAGCTATTAAAAAAAAAAAAAAAAACCAGCAGATTAATTACACAGTATTAAATGTATGACTGAATAATTGGGCAGGCTGAGAAATACAAAATGGCTGAACCTCAAAGCCATGAACAAAATGGACCAACAAGGAGGCTTCTGAACCTGCCAAGATCAGACATCCAGAATTAGGAAGTTGCCTGTCAAAAAGGGAATCTACAACTCTAGATGTCTGTTAGTTCTCAAACCACATTGCCTCTGTCATAATCTGAAAAACACTGCCCCAGCTGTTGGTTCCAGAACTCTGCTGTCTCTGCCATAATCCAAACCAACTGTTCTTAACCACTTTGCTCTCAGTACCTCTTTACACTCAAAATTACAAGATACTTACAAGATATTTTGTTTATATGGGTTATATCTATCATTATTGATATAAAAATAAAAACTGAGAAATTATATAACTATTTAATAAAAAATACCAATAATAAATTCACTACATGTTAATATAAGTAAAAATGTTTACTAAAAGTAACTATATTTTCCAATAAAGATGCCAAGATGATTCAATGGAGAAATAACAGCTTTTTCAACAAATGTTGCTGGGATAGCTGGATAGCAAAAGAGAAAATAATGAAGTTACACTCTTTCCTCACATAATATACAAAAAATAATTCAAAATAAATCAATGACCTAAATGTGAAAACCCAAACTATAAAACTCATAGAAGAAAACATATAGGTAAATCTTTGTAACCTTGGATTTGGCAATAGATTGTTAGATATGATACCAAAAACAAAAGTATCAAAACAAAAAATAGATAAATTGGACTTTATAAGAATTAAAAATATTAAAGGACATTACAAAGAGCATAAAAAGATAACCTACAGAATGGAAGTAAATATTTGGATATCATATATGTGATGAGGCACTTGTACCTAGGATCTAAACTGCCATTTGTGACAGCATGGATTTGCCACAATCTTTTGGGTTCCTGGACCCAATTCCAACATGTGTGTATGGAGGCTTCCCCACACCAACAAGCAATTCTCGGATAGCAGCAGGGGGTCTGAGAATTCAACTCACTAATCCTAACACTATCTACACAGAAGTAGCATCAAATTCTACAGGTAAAGGGCTCTGTCCCACAAGACTAAACACATACAGGTCAGATGCCAGTCATAAGCCTCAGGTTGTCACCTATGCTCCTAACCGACCGGCTATAAATCAGAAGTTCCCATGACCTTGGGTTCAACTAATGTGCTAGAGTGGCTCACAGAGCACAGACACATTTTACTTGGGTTTGACTAATGTGCTAGAGTGGCTCACAGAGCACAGACACATTTTACTTACTAGATGACCAGTGTGTTATAAAAGGATAGAACTCAGGAACAGCCAGATGGAAGAGATTCATAGGGCAAGGCAGTGGGAAAGGGTGCGGCATTGCTATGCCCTTTCCAGGCACAGCACTCTCCCAGCACTTCCATGTGTTCACCAGTCCAGAAGCTTCCCAAACCCTGCCCTTTTGTGTTTTTATGGAGACTTCATTATATATGCATGATTGATTAAATGATTGATCAATGGTGTTTAAACTCAATCTCCAGACCCTCTGCCCTCCCAGGGAGGTCAAGAGGTAGGACTGTAAGTTCCAACCCTCTAACCACAAGTTTGGCTCCACTGGCAAACAGCCCCCATCCTAGGTGCTTTCCAATAGTCACCTCGTTAACAGAACAAAAGACACCTCTATTGCTCTCCTCATTTAGGAAATTCCAAGGGGTTTAGGAGTTCTGTGCCAGAATTGGGGAAGAAGACCAAATATATATTTCTTATTATAAATCACAGTATCAGACAAGAGGACATTATGCTAATTGAAATAAGCCAGACACAGAATGACAAATACCATATGATCTCATTTATATGTGGAATTGAAAAAACTCCAACTAACAGAAGCAGAGACTAGAATGAATGTTACCAAGACTGAGGGTGGAGAAAATGGGGAAATGCTGATAAAGGGTACAAATTTTCAGTTATAAGATAAATATATGCTGGGGATCTAAATGTATAGCATGGTGATTATAGTTAATACTGTATTATATGTTTAAAACTTGCTAGAAGAGTAAGTCTTAAGTCCTCTCATCACACAAACATACAAGGTTAACTTTGAGGTGCTAGATGTGTTAACCAACTTGATTGTGGTAATCATTTCACAATGTATATGTATTTAAAGCCTGAAGAAGCTATCATATTAAATTTGAATTAATGAAGTTGATACATATCTCTTCTTTTGGGCTCTCAGCTTTTTAAGGATTATTTTTTTCTAATAGCTTTATTGAAATATAATTCACACATCAAACAACTCACCCATTGAATTGGTGTGTACGTGTGTATGTATGTGTATACATATGTATGTATATTTACATTAAGTCATCACATTGTACACCAAAATAACACTGTACAACCTATACACAATTTTTATTTGTCTATCATATCTCAACAAGGCTGGAAAAAATAAAGATAAGATTTGTGAGGTAAAAAATAAAGTTTAGGTGAAAATTTTAAAATGATTCTAAGGGCTCAATAATAAAAAAGACAAATAACCCAAATCGAAAGTGGACAAAGAATCTGAATAGACATTTCTCCAAAGAAGATATACAAATGGCCAATAAGCCATGAAAAGATGTTCTACATCATTAGTCCTCAAAAAATGCAAATCAAAACACCAATGAGATACTTCACACTCAGTAGGATGACTGTAATCAAAAAGTCAGATAATAACAAGGATTGGTGAGGATGTAGAGAAACTGAAATCCTCTTTCACTGCTAGTGTTGATGCAAAATGATCCAGTGACTTTGGAAAACAGTCTCCTCAAAAAGTTAGACATACTATACTACCCAAAGCAATCTACACATTTAATGCAATCCCTACCAAAATAGCAACAGCATTTTTCTGTTGAACAAACAATCCTACAATTTGTGTGGAACCACAAAAGACCCCGAAAAGCCAGAGCAATCCTGAAAAAGAAAAACAAAACTAGAGGCAAAGAAAAATACCCTATGATTTCATTTATAAATAGAATTTAAGAAACAAAACAGATGAACATATGGGAGGGGGGAAGAAAGAAAAAGAAAAAAGAGAGGGAAACAAACCATAAGAGACTCTTAATGATGGAGAACAAACTGAGAGTTGCTGGAGGGAGGTGGGTGGGGGATGGGCTAAATGAGTGATGGCTATTAAGGAAGGCACATGTTGTGATGAGCACTAGGTGTTGTATGTAAGTGATGAATCACTAAATTCCACTCCTGAAACCAATATTGCACTGTATGTTAACCTAACTAGAATTTAAATAAAAATGTGAAAAGAAAAAAAAAGTTAGACATAGAGTTACCAGCAATTTTACTCCTAGGTTTATATTGTAGAAAAATGAAAATATGCATCCACACAAAAACTTGCACATAATTGTTCATAGCATCATTATTCATAATAACCAAAAGGTAAAAAAACAACCCAATATTCATCAGCTGATGAATAGGCAAACAAAATGTGGTATATTCATACAACGGAATAGTATTTGCCTGTGAAAAAGGATTGAAGTACTGAGAGATGCTACAACATGGATAAATTTCGCAAACATTAGGCCAAGTGATAAAAGCCAGTCACAAAAAGCCACATGCCGTATGATCCCTTTTATGTGAAAGATCTGGACTAGGCAAACATATAGAGATAGAAGTAGAATGATGGCTGCTTATGGCTGGGGGATTAAAGGATGATAGCTAAATAGTATAGGTTTTCTTTTTGAAGTGATGCAGATGTTCTCAAATTTACTGTGATGAGCATACAATTCTGTGAATATACTAAAAACCACTGAATTGTACATATTAAGTGGATGAGTTGTTTGATAGGTGAATTGTATTTCAATAAGGCTATTAGGAAAAAATTATCCTTAAAAAAACTTGAGAGCCTAAAAGGAGGGATATATATTAACTTCATTAATTTGAATTTAATATGCTGGTTTCTCATGGCTTTATGTTAACTTGCACTCTGATTAGTAAATGCTTTGTGATATTTAACCCAAAAAGCAAATAAAGCATACACTATAGATATAGAGGCAGACTGGCTTGTCTTTTATAGACAGGTCCATCTCAATTTACGTAAACTCAGACCATAAAGCATTAAATTGTTTCACAGTGATGGTGCTTACATGTTCTCCTTCTGTTTAAGTATTCGTTACTTGCAATAATAGGCACTTGATCTTGCATGGTATAACCATTATCTTTAATCACTGTGACCATGTTTTTCAAAAAAGCAAACTGTAGAAAATACCAATAAACTTGTTAAATTTACATATGACTTAATTTCTACAAACTGATAGTTCTAAAAAAATTGCATTTAACTTTTCTTTAAGAGGAACTACTTCTAGGGGTGCCTGGGTAGCTCAGATGGTTAAGCGTCTGTCTTTGGCTCAGGTCGTGATCCCAGGGTCCTGGGATCGGGCCCCAAGTCAGGCTCCCTGCTTGGCGGGGAGTCTGCTTCTCCCTCTCCCTCAACTGCTCCCCCTGCTTGTGCTCTCTCTCTCTCTGTCAAATAAATAAATAAAATCTTTAAAAAAAAGAACTACTTCTAAACCTGAAACTGTATAATATACTAATATGGAGAGGCACTAAGATGAGCATATTTTGGTACTCAATAAAACCAAGATCAATTTAGTAAACACCAACATGGAAACAAAAAGGCCCTTTACAGCTGTTATTAAAGAAAGATAATTGCTGGCTTTGATCACAGCATTTAAATTTGTGAAAAAAGTAGTAGAACAGTTTATGTTCCTCAAGGTGATGCTTTCTGTAAGGCATTTTTAAGTTCTACAGCTCATGTATTATAAACAGGCAATCCTTGTGTGGTTCAAAAATAAAATAAAACATTAAACTTGTTTTTGTGTTATGGCACATTATATAGATACAAAGCACTGGAATAAAACCATGTATCAGTTTAAATATAGACCATAATGATGTTATAACTCAGCAAAAATGTTTTAAGGGAATGAGTAGTATACATGAGAGAGAGAGACAGAGAGACAGAATTACCTGCTCCAAACTTGCTGGTACTTGAAAATAATCTTAAACATACTAAGAATTGTATCAAAATAAAATAATGGCTAATGACTCAAACAGAAAAGTATATAAATTTCTGAAGATAACATTGAAGAGATTAAATTTTCTTTTTTTTTTTTTTTTTAAAGATTTTATTCCTTTATTTGAGAAAGAGGACTAGCGGGAAGGAGGGGCAAAGGGAGAGGGAGACACAGACTCCCTGCTGAGCAGGGAACCGGACATAGTGCTCCATCCCAGCATCCTGGGATCACAGTGGAAGCCAAAGGCAGATGGTTAACTGACTGAGCCACACAGGTGCCCCTACTTTCATTTTAATTCAATATAATTATTTTCTAAAATGCTAACAATCAGAGAAAGAATAGACAACTGCAGAACCCACCATCTTTCTTTTTATATTTTTAATAGCAATGCTCATATGATATACTTCTATAGTTTATGAGTACAACTGTTTTAGAAGAAAAATTAAATTTATAGAAACAAATTAAAACTCACCTAAGACTTTGTACTAATTCAGCAAAACTAATGGTTGTACAAACCTTACTATATATCAGTTTGAATATGGAAGATGTAAATATAAGTGAGCAGGTGACCATATAGGTACTACCTTCAATGTTTGGAATGACTGAAGGAATAAATCACCTAAGGACTACTTGAGACTAGAAGTGTACAGGTATTGTGTTGAGTATTTCGGCACTTCATAACTCTAGGGTTCTTAAATATTGATAAGATACAATTGATACAAATGGAAAACATATTTTAAATATTGAAGAGTTAGAATCTTTTACTAAGTGTGAAAATAACATCAAATATACAGAGGCTCTAATTCTGGCAAGCTTGTGGCCTGCTAAAACTGCTTTTCAATGTTCCTATGGAAGCTTCATTTGACATAGTATCCACCAAGGGTCCATATATTGGCTAATATAAAATATAAATAAAATAAGGCTCTCTCTCAAGTTTCACTTCCAAGGCCATAGCATCAGGCAGCACCCTTTCATTGAATGAAACAGTTGTATGTGACGTTTCTGAGGGGCAAGTACACTGTAGGACAACACTTCTCCAAATACAAAAGTTTCTTGCTGTTAAAAGCTCCACATTGCTTTTGTCTTATGAATTGTACTGCATCTTCATATTTCACTCCACCTTCATTTAATTCTTGGGCAACCAGCACTAGGAGCTCCCAAGACCTGCGGCACAGCGAACCTCAATACAAGAACCAGGATCTTCATGAAATTTCTTTTTTTTTTTAAGTTTTAAGCATTTATCAAAAACCATCATCAGAAGGCCAGTCCAGAATCTGGATGCCCTCTTCCTCCAAGCTGGCAGTGTGGTAAGGTGCCTCACACACGCTCATGATGGTGGGAACTCTGTTCTTCTTAAATTCATTTAAGAATTTGTTTAAGGAGGCACGGGTTGGACGGTGCACAATAAGAAACCACATATTCCTGTATGCAATCTCTACAAGAGCAGGGTAGTTCATCCCAGTTGTGTTGACATAATTACATTTTAAAAAAATACAGAAAGAAACTGAAGTCTACTTCAAAATACACCAGTTGAGGGGCACCTGGGTGGCACAGTTGGTTGAGCACCGACTCTTGGTCTTGGCTCAGGTTGTGATCTTAGGGTTGTGAGACTGAGCCCCGCATCAGGCTCCACACTGGGCACAGAGTCTGCTTGAGATTCTCTCTCCCTTTCCCTCTGCCCTCCCGCCACCCTGCTGGTGCTCTCTCTCTCTAAAATAAATAAACAAAATCTTAAAAAACAAAAACAAAAAAACCCCAAAATACACCAGTTGAAATTTCCAATGAGTTGAATATAAAGTTGGGAGTAATAGCAAATGAAATCAACCTTCAAAAAAAAAGTTTCAATGTTTCAGTACAGTAATACTGAGTCAATAAAAAAGAAGTGAACTCAGCTTTACCCCATTTGCATCAGAACTCTTGTAAAATGCTCTGCCATTCAGTTCAGCTCTTAAATGTTCAGGTTATTCGTTTTTATGGGTGCTTCTCAGGTAGTAACAACTTTCTAGAATTCACTAGTCTACGTAGAGGTTGGACTACCCCTTACTAAGTCCGTAAATGTGTGCCCAAGAACACCAGAGAAGTGAGGGATATGTTCGCTCATTGATGAATGTGGTCTAATCAGACAGCGGTCCCGAGGCAGGGGTGACACCGTGCAGGGCACAGCTCAGGGGAAAATGCATCTCTGAGCAGATCTATTGCCATCTGAGTCCAAAATGTGCCTTAAATGTTCTATACCACAAGCCTTCTCTTTCTCCTTTCTCTGCACAAAGGACAAAGGGAGAGTTTGGCCACCAGTCATGACCAAGGGATCTCAGCCTACTACTAAGAGGGGCAAGGCAGGGGTAAAGAGACACCTGGAGCCTCTCAAAGGGGAAGTGGCAGCTCACATGCCAGAGCTGTTTATTTCTACAGAAATGTTTCACAAACTAGTCTACAGATCTTCCCATGCATCACCTCTAAGGCACACATCATGTTTCATATTACATGACCATCAAGTGTCAGTTCCCTTTCTACAGATAAACAAGAAATAAAAATTGATATTAGAGGTTGTCCTGTATTAACATGGCAATTTAATAATCCTTTAACAACATAATAATTGGTTATGATGCCGGTTATTCTTTTGGCACAGCTGTTAGGTGGCTTTGGACTGCAGACCGACTTAGAAATCTTTCAGTTTTTTCCTCCATTTGCGGCAGAACTGATGTGTTCTAGATCCAGCCTCTACAGGCATTTCAAATCAGTTTCCCCACATACAAGTATGATCTGGTTTCTAAGACTTAAAAATAAAAAGTATTAAAAAGAGAATAAATAGAGGTGCCTGGGTGACTCAGTCGGTTAAGCGTCTGCCTTCAGCTCAGGTCATGATCTCGGGATCCTGGGATTGAGCCCTGTGTTGGGCTCCCAGCTCAGCGGGGAGCCTGCTTCTCCCTCTCCCTCTGCCTGCCACTCTGCCTACTTGTGCTCTCTTTCTGTCAAATAAATAAATAAAATCTAACAAAAAAGAGAGAGAGAGAGAGAATAAATGAAAGAATGAAAATAAGGCAACCAGTCTAAAGAGGAATCTAAACCTCCCTAGCTTTACTTTTATCCAGGATGAGGGACTGGGAAAGGGATTGTGGAGTGAATAACAACCAACTCCTTCTATCCTATACAAATGACCACTGTGTTTTCTGAAAAATCCAAAGGAACTATTTTCACTATCTAAACTACAGTGGGTGAGAAGGAAGTTAGTGTGGAAAAAGAGATTGTGGAAAGGTCATATACGATGCATGTATGTGTAAAATGAGAACTTATACTTATCTTCTCGGAGTGGATAAGAAGAAAAATGGAAACTTGCCATAGCACAGTATGATTAACTTCTATAATTCACTGAGTCACTGGAAAATTGCAAATCCCATGATTTATATGCATAGGTACAACTACATGCATATATGCATATATACACACATGTGCATATGCAAGCATACATTACTTTCATTACATTGTGTATGATAAATTAGTTCTGCTTCTGCAAACATGTGTAGTACATATTTCCTTCTCTGAGATGACATATCCAAATTAGCCATAATTAAAAGTAGACCAACTAAGAAGCCACTTGTCATATTTACCTATAGTTTCTCTGGAAACATATTCCTTTTCCCTTTCCAGACATTTTAAATAAAAATCTGGAAGAAAAAAAAATCTTATTTTCAAGACTCTCATTTTGTTACCATATTTTGTAAAATTATGTTCGCTGTCAGAGCACATGCATCTCCCCAACTCCTGACTAGAACTCCATGAAATGAGAGGAAATATATGCATTTTATTTTTTTTATTTTTTATTTTTTTTAAAGATTTTATTTATTTATTTGACAGAGAGACATAGTGAGAGAGGGAACACAAGCAGGGGGAGTGGGAGAGGGAGAAGCAGGCTTCCCGCAGAGCAGGGAGCCTGATGCGGGGCTCGATCCCAGGACCCTGGGATCATGACCTGAGCCGAAGGCAGACGCTTAACGACTGAGCCACCCAGGTGCCCCGGAAATATATGCATTTTAAAATAACATATTTATAACATCTCATAAAACGTAAAAATGTGTTATTAATGGATATGTATAAAGGGAGACCATGGGGGTATTTCTGCATTAATTCAATAAACATTTATTAAGGCTCTCCTATATGCCAGACATATAAATATTGGTAAAATCTAGACCTAGACCATTAGAAGCTTGTTATCTACAGGAGGAGTTCTACATCCACATATATAAAACTAAATTAAAAAAATGAAAGACATTATACTTATAATAAGAACGAGCTGAGTGCAGGGGAGGACACGAGTAAATCTGCCTGGCATATAAAGCAGGATGCTAGAACAAGGCTTCTCGGACTAAGTGACATTTATTACATTCATACACTGATCTTTCACCATTTTAACTGCAATATGTCTCTACAGTAAATGTATACTATATATGCTTTTATGAGGGTAAAATGCCCATGAAAAAAAATTGACAGCAAATAACCAATGGAGAAATGAGGCAAGATTAGTAAAGAAGGAAACATCATGCAAGTTGGAGTGAAATACAACTAGGAAGAAATAAGAAAAATAATTAGCTCAGTAATGGCTCTTTGATGCCCTAGAAAAAGCAGAGAAAACTGGAAGACTTTCGAAGTAAAATCGAACCTGCTGCCTGTGAAACCAAACTACTTAGAGCTGAATAAAAAAAATAAATTCTACATTAAAAAATTTCTAACACCTCTTCAAGGGATTCTTAGAGGGAAAACTGGATTATTTATGTAAGATATATGAAATATGAGAGATATTTTAAGATATATTTGGCAAAGATAACTATAAACCCAGTAGAAATTATATTTTTGAATTTTTTAGTTTTTTGACATTTTATTTTGGTTTTGATTCATGAAGAATAAAAGGTTATACTATTTACTAAATAAAAAGTAAAGAAAAGCATAAGGCTGAATGAATAGTAGTTTTTCCCCCTTCTGCCACATATCTAGAGTATTTTAGAAATTGCTAGATATCTTAGATATCAGAAAATGATTATTTTTCACATAAATTATTAAGGCCTATTCTTACTTATCATTAAGATTGTTTTGTTTGTAAAATATGTCACTAAATAAATGGTATTCATTAGATGTGGTCTAAAATTTTTATTCTCAATTCCTTTCTTTAAATTTATTTACGGAGTTCATCTGTAACAAATACCTTGTATAAGCCTAAACTCTGAAAGCTGAAATCAAAATAAACAATTGTATCTGGATGATGGAAAGGGGAACAATGACAGGTATTGTGAAAAGATGTTGATGTAACTATTTTAGACCATCTTGCCATTTAATTTTTTAAAAGAGTACAAAACCCCAAAGTTTTCTTGAAATTTCATTTTCTTGCCATTTTACTAGAACAGGGGACATAAACATATTTTTTTTAATGACAAAGGAGATTCAATAGAATAGAAGAGGAAAAAAAACAGGGAGGGGAATAATAATCAGGGAGAAATAGGGAAAGAGAAAGGATAAAAAGAGCATGGGAGAGATTTGGAGAAATCCCTTTCTTCCCTTTTGTCCTGAATCTTAAAGGTAAAGGGAAGTATGAAGAGCAAACTCATTGCCAAATAGCACTCTATGTGAAAACAACAGGATTTAATGTTGTCTGCGTTTGTGTTCTAAATGGATTCCTTTCTTGCCACTATGGTTGAACAGTTCACACAATAGATGGCCTGTTACCTGACTGTTGCATTAATGTCGTGATGCAATATTCATACACGCAATGAAGAGTGCAAAAAGAATTAATTTCTAGACCAGGACCACCATTAATATTCACACAATAAAATCTGCTCCATTCTTTGGGAGGCAAAAACAATTAAAGTGCCTGGCTGCTGGCATTCATTTGAATTTAATGAGAACAGAGTTGATTTAAATTTTTCCTGGGGACATGCATTAGTGGTATCTTCAGTCCCGGCATATACATTTTGACCATTACAATATGGCTAAAAACAACATTACATACTACTTTAGAGAGGTACGGATGAAATAATACATACTCCCCCTCCAATAGCAAATGCGTCCACCCGGGGCAAAACGTAAAGTAAATTGTGAGTCAAGACATCATGATGCCTCTTTCCTTTATATCACAGTTTCAAAGCCTATGTAAAATTTAGAATCCTGAAATACTTTTTTAGGAATATGAAAATTTGCACCTATTTTAACATAAATATTTAGATGTAATTGTCATTTAACAAACTGCACATATTTAAGGTGTATAACTTGTGTGACTTATGTATACACCCATGAAACCATCATGATAATTAGCATATGCATCGTCCCCAAAAGTTTCCTTTATAATCTCTCCTTTCACCCTTAACATTGCCCCTGCCACCCATCCATAGGCAACCTTTCTATGCTATTATACATTCAATTTAATTTCCTGGAATTTTATTTAAATAGGATCATGCAGTATATACTCTTTCATCACAGGCTTCTTTTACTCAGAATAATGTCTTGAGATTCATCCACCTTATAGCTTGTATTAGGGGTTGAATTTTGTCTCCCAAAAAGATATGTTGAAGTCCTAATACCCAGTACCTCAGACTGTGATTTTATTTGGGAATAGGGTCATTGCAGATGTAATTATTTACATTAAGATGAGGTCATACTGGAGTAGGGTAAGCTCTTATTCCACTATGACTGATGTCCTTACAAGAAGAGGACACGAGAGAGACACACAGACATGCGGGAGGAAGATGTCATGCATTGACAGAGACAGAAATTTTAAGTGCTGCAGCTGCGAGGTGGGACCTGAAGCAATGTGACTGGTGCCTTTTTAAAAAGTGGCAATTTGGACACAAGACAACACAGAGAGAAGACTATGTGAAGATACATACAGGAAGAATGCCTTGCCGTGTGATGATGGACCATTTGAGTGATGCATCTACAAGCCAAGGAACCCCAAGATAGAAACCACCAGAAGCTGAGAAGAGGCAAGGAAGGAGTGTCCCTACATGTTTCGAGGGTGCTTGGACCTGCCAACACACCTTGACTTCAGACTCTGGTCTCCAGAAATGTGAGACAATGAATTTGTTTTTTTTTTTTTAAAGATTTTATTTATTTATTTGACAGAGAGAGACACAGTGAGAGAGGGAACACAAGCAGGGGGAGTGGGAGAGGGAGAAGCAGGCTTCCCGCGGAGCAGGGAGCCTGATGCGGGGCTCGATTCCAGGGCCCTGGGATCATGACCTGAGCCGAAGGCAGACGCTTAACGAATGAGCCACCCATGCGCCCCTGAATTTCTGTTTTTTAAGTCACCCAGGTTATGGCACATTTTTACAGCAACCTTAAGAAACTAATATAGCATACATCCAAATATCCTTCCATTTTGTGAATATATCACATTTGTTTATCCATTCACTTGTTGAAGGACATTTAAATTGTTTCCAGGTATCTGCTCAGTGGTATCACCATATCCTAGAGTACATTCAAATTTAATTTGATTAAGTACTGACAAATTGATATCCAGATTCTCAACAGTCAACAGCAGGACACAAGGGTTCCTATTTCCCACATCTTCACCAATACTTGCAATGTGCAACTTTTTCTTATTTGTCAATGTAAAGTGGTAGCTCCTTGTTACTGTAATTGCATTTTTTGATTATGAATGTGTTTGATTATGTTTTCACGTATTCATTCACCTGTTGAGTGTCCTCTTTGCTGAATTGTCTGTTTATATCCTCTGATTATGTTTGTATTGGTTTTAGATGATGCAAATATAATTTCCTCATGTTTTCTGTCTCTTAGATTCATTTTTAGTGTCTCTCATCAGGAAAAACCCACAAAAACCTTTATTTTGATGTAATCAAATCACTCCTTTTCTGGACCTCATGACTGATGCTTTTTGAGTCTTATTTAAGTTCTCACCCAAACTTAGTTGACAATTATATTCTCCTAAATTGTTCTATACTGACTTTATAATTTTGTCTTCCATATGTAGCTTTCTAAACCATCTGGAATTCATCTTTTTATATTTGATAAAGCAGGAATCAGGTTTTATTTTTTATTTTTCTATAAATACTAAACAGATTTTCTTAACATCATGTATCAGTTAGTTTAAGACTGACCATGTTATAGTCAAATGCTATTTATTGATTTCTGAGTCCTTGCTTATCTTTCTCTATGTGGTCACACATCATCCAACGTTAGGAAACCTAAAGTTATAGCATTTGGCTTTTAACAAGGTTTTTTTCAAACTCTTGGGACTGGTGAACACTTTTCATCATATTTGAGAGAATGAAAGCAAGCTACGGTTTTCTCCAATTGATATAAAAAGCTAACTTTTCATATATTAATAAATTCCAGTGATTTGTCTATTCCTGAGTCAATAATACATTTCATTGTAAACATTATAAATAATTGAATATCTGGAGAGGAATCCCCTCTTTATTCCTATGTTTGTAAGTTTTCCCCTACCAATTCTTCTGTCTTAATTTTTTTATGACTTTTTCAATTATTTTAATTGGTAATAGTGAACTCATTTCGAATTGTATTGGAGTTATAGATTGATGTAGGAGAAAATGATAATATTGAGTTTACCCATATAAGTAAACAGTTTCCCCATTTATGCAAGACCTCCATTGTGTGCTTAGTATTTAACTAACTTCCTGTCCTTTGGACAATGGAGTTTTATTCATATACAAGTTTGTCATAAGCAAAATTGCATTTCCAAACATGTACAGTAGTTCCCCCTTATCTGCAGGGGATACATTCCAAGACCTCCAGTGGATGCCTAAGACCGCAAACAGTACCAAACCCTATATATACTTTATTTTTTCCTATACGTACATACCTATGATAAACTTTAATTTATAAATAGGCACAGTAAGAGATTAACAATAATAATAGAACAATTATAACAATATAGCGTAATAAAAGTTATGTGGATATGGTCTTTCTCTCTCTGAAAACATCTTATTGTACTGTACTCACCCTTCGAGTGATGGTGTGACGTGAATGATGCAGGCATTGTGATGTAGCGTTAAGTACTATTGACTTTCTGAAGATTCGTCAGGAGGACAGTTTGTTGCCAGACTGCGGTTAGCCGGGCTAACTGAAACTGTGGAAGTGAAAGTGCGGAAAGAGAAACCAGAAATAAGGGGAGACCACGGTACCTCAGAAACAAGTATCTGTCTATTTTTGAACTATGCAGTTACCTCAAATCTTGTGCCATTTCCCTCAGACCCCACTAGGACCCCTTTCCAGGAAAATCATCCACTTCTTAAAGAAGTACAATATTGAAGGGGAAGCTGAAAGCTATCAGCAATGTTTCTTTTAGTTAGAGTACAAGTCATCAATTACCCCAGGTCTTTCTTTTTTTTTATTATGTTATGTTAATCACCATACATTACATCATTAGTTTTTGCTGTAGTGTTCCATGATTCGTTGTTTGCGTATAACACCCAGTGCTCCATTCAGTACGTGCCCTCTTCAATACCCATCACCAGGCTAACCCATCCCCCCAC
>NW_022589738.1:1235752-1322632 GCF_004348235.1 Phoca vitulina
TTTTTTTTTTTTAACATATAATGTATTATTTGTTTCAGAGGTACAGGTCTGTGATTCAACAGTCTTGCACAATTCACAGCGCTCACTATAGCACATACCCTCCCCAATGTCTATCACCCAGCCACCCCATCCCTCCCACCCCCCACCACTCCAGCAGGCCTCAGTTTGTTTCCTGAGATTAAGAATTCCTCATATCAGTGAGATCATATGATACATGTCTTTCTCTGATTGACTTATTTCGCTCAGCATAATACCCTCCAGGTCCATCCACATCATTGCAAATGGCAAGATTTCGTTCCTTTTGATGGCTGCATAATATTCCATTGTATATATATACCACTTCTTCTTTATCCATTCATCTGTCATTGGACATCTTGGCTCTTTCCAAGGTTTGGCTATTGTGGACATTGTTGCTATAAACATCGGGGTGCACGTACCCATTCAGATCACTACATTGGTATCTTTGGGGTAAACACCCAGTAGTGCAATTGCTGGGTCGTACGGTAGTGCTATTTTCAACTTTTTGAGGAAACTCCATACTGTTTTCCAGAGTAGCTGCACCAGCTTGCATTCCCACCAACAGTGTAGGAGGGTTCCTCTTTCTCCGCATCCTCACCAACCTCTGTCATTTCCTGACTTGTTAATTTTAGCCATTCTGACTGGTGTGAGGTGATATCTCATTGAGGTTTTGATTTGGATTTCCCTGATGCCGAGCGATGTTGAGCACTTTTTCATGTGTCTGTTGGCCATTTGGATGTCTTCTTTGGAAAAATGTCTGTTCATGTCTTCTGCCCATTTCTTGATTGGATCATTTGTTCTTTGGGGGTTGAGTTTCATATGTTCTTTTTTTTTTTTTAAAGATTTTATTTATTTATTTGACAGAGAGAGACAGCGAGAAAGGGAACACAAGCAGGGGGAGTGGGAGAGGGAGAAGCAGGCTTCCCGCTGAGCAGGGCGCCTGATGCGGGGCTCGATCCCAGGACCCCGGGATCATGACCCGAGCCAAAGGCAGACGCTTAACGACTGAGCCACCCAGGCACCCCCATATGTTCTTTATAGATTTTGGATACTAGCCCTTTATCTGATATGTCATTTGCAAATATCTTCTCCCATTCTGTCGGCTGTCTTTTGGTTTTGTTGACTGTTTCTTTTGCTGTGCAAAAGCTTTTTATCTCAATGAAGTCCCAATAGTTCATTTTTGCCCTTGCTTCCCTTGCCTTTGGCGATGTTTCTAGGAAGAAGTTGCTGCGGCTGAGGTCGAAGAGGTTGCTGCCTGTGTTCTCCTTTAGGATTTTGATGGACTCCTGTCTCACATTGAGGTCTTTCAACCATTTTGAGTCTATTTTTGTGTACGGTGTAAGGAAATGGTCCAGTTTCATTCTTCTGCATGTGGCTGTCCAATTTTCCCAACACCATTTGTTGAAGAGACTGTCTTTTTTCCATTGGACATTCTTTCCTGCTTTGTTGAAGATTAGTTGACCATAGAGTTGAGGGTCCATTTCTGGGCTCTCTATTCTGTTCCATTGATCTATGTGTCTGTTTTCGTGCCAGTACCATACTGTCTTGATGATTACAGCTTTGTAATAGAGCTTGAAGTCCGGAATTGTGATGCCACCAGCTTTGCTTTTCTTTTTCAACGTTCCTCTGGCTATTTGGGGTCTTTTCTGGTTCAATACAAATTTTAGGATTGTTTGTTCCATTTCTTTGAAAAAAGCTGATGGTATTTTGATAGGGATTGCATTGAATGTGTAGATTGGCTCTAGGTAGCACCGACATCTTCACAATATTTGTTCTTCCAATCCATGAGCATGGAATGGTTTTCCATTTTATTGTGTCTTCCTCAATTTCTTTCATGAGTATTTTATAGTTTTCTGTGTACACATTCTTTGTCTCTTTGGTTAGATTTATTCCTAGGTATCTTATGGTTTTGGGTGCAGTTGTAAATGGGATCGACTCCTTAATTTCTCTTTCCTCTGTCTTGTTGTTGGTGTATAGGAATGCCACTGATGTCTGTGCATTGATTTTATATCCTGCCACTTTACTGAATTCCTGAATGAGTGCTAGCAGTTTTGGGGTGGAGTCTTTTGGGTTTTCCACATAAAGTATCATATCATCTGCAAAGAGTGAGAGTTTGACTTCTTCTTTGCTGATTCGGATGCCTTTGATTTATTTTTGTTGTCTGATTGCTGTGGCTAGGACTTCTAATACTATGTTGAATAGCAGTGGTGATAGTGGACATCCCTGCTGTGTTCCTGACCTTAGGGGGAAAGCTCTCCGTTTTTCCCCATTGAGAATGATATTCACTGTGGGTTTTTCATAGATGGCTTTTATGATATTGAGATATGCACCCTTTATCCCTATACTCTGAAGAGTTTTGATCAAGAAAGGATGCTGTACTTTGTCAAATGATTTTCTGCATCTATTGAGAGGATCATATCGTTCCTGTTCTTTCTTTTATTAATGTATTGTATCACATTGATTTGTGGATGTTGAACCAACCTTGCAGCCCAGGGATAAATCCCACTTAGTCGTGGTGAATAATCCTTTTAATGTACTGTTGGATCCTATTGGTTAGTATTTTGGTGAGAATTTTTGCATCCATGCTCATCAAGGATATTGGTCTGTAATTCTTTTTGATGGGGTCTTTGTCTGGTTTGGGGATCAAGGTAATGGTGGCCTCATAAAACGAGTTTGGAAGTTTCCCATTTCTATTTTTTGGAACAGTTTCAGAATAGGTATTAATTCTTCTTTAAATGTTTGGTAGAATTCCCCTGGGTAGCCATCTGGCCCTGGGCTTTTGTTTGTTGGGAGATTTTTGATGACTGCTTCCATTTCCTTAGTGGTTATAGGTCTGTTTAGATTTTCTATTTCTTCCAGGTTCAGTTTTGGTAGTTGATACAACTCTAGGAATGCATCCATTTCTTCCAGGTTAACTAATTTGCTGGCATAGAGTTGCTCATAATATGTTCTTATAATTGTTTGCATTTCTTTGGTGTTGGTTGTGATCTCTCCTCTTTCATTCATGATTTTGTTGATTTGGGTCATTTCTCTTTTCTTTTTGATAAGTCCGGCCAGGGGTTTAACAATCTTGTTAATTCTTTCAGAGAACCAGCTCCTAGTTTTGTTGATCTGTTCTACTGTTCTTTTGGTTTCTATTTCATTGATTTCTGCTCTGATCTTTATTATTTCTCTTCTCCTGCTGGGTTTAGGTTTATTTGCTGTTCTTTCTCCACCTCCTTTAGGCGTAGGGTTAGGTTGTGTATTTGAGACCTTTCTTGTTTCTTGAGAAAGGCTTGTATTGCTATAGACTTTCCTCTTAGGACTGCCTTTGCTGCATCCCAAAGATTTTGAACAGTTGTGTTTTCATTTTCATTGGTTTCCATGAATTTTTTTAATTCTTCTTTAATTTCCTGGTTGACCCATTCATTCTTTAGTAGGGTGCTCTTTAGCCTCCATGTATTTGAGTTCTTTCTGACTTTCCTCTTGTGATTGAGTTCTAGTTTCAAAGCATTGTGGTCTGAAAATAGGCAGGGAATGATCCCAATCTTTTGGTACCAGTTGAGACCTGATTTGTGGCCTAGGATGTGATCTATTCTGGAGAATGTTCCATGGGCACTAGAGAAGAATATGTATTCTGTTGCTTTGGGATTGAATGTTCTGAATATATCTGTGAAGTCCATTTGGTCCAATGTGTCATTTAAAGTCTTCATTTCCCTGTTGATCTTTTGCCTAGATGATCTGTCCATTTCAGTGAGGGGGGTGTTAAAGTCCCCCACTATTATTGTATTGTTGTTGATGTGTTTTTTTGCTTTTGTTATTAATTGGCTTATATAATTGGCTGCTCCCATGTTAGGGGCATAGATATTTTCAATCTTCTTGTTGGATAGACCCTTTAAGTAGGATATAGTGTCCTTCCTCATCTCTTATTAGAGTCTTTGGTTTAAAATCTAATTTGTCTGATATAAGGATTGCCACCCCAGCTTTCTTTTGATGTCCATTAGCATGGTAAATGGTTTTCCACCCCCTCACTTTCAATCTGGGGGTATCTTTGGGTCTAAAATGAGTCTCCTGCAGACAGTATATTGATGGGTCTTGTTTTTTTATCCAATCTGATAGCCTGTGTCTTTTGATTGGGGCATTTAGCCCATTTACATTCAGGGTAACTATTGAAAGATATGAATTTAGTGCCATAGTATTGCCTGTAAGGTGACTGTTACTGTATGTTGTCTCTGTTCCTTTCTGGTCTATGTTACTTTTAGGCTCTCTCTTTGCTTAGAAGACCCCTTTCAAGATTTCTTGTAGGGCTGGTTTCGTGTTTGCAAATTCCTTTAGTTTTTGTTTGTCCTGGAAGCTTTTTATCTCTCCTTCTATTTTCAATGACAGCCTAGCTGGATATAGTATTCTTGGCTGCATATTTTTCTCATTTAGTGCTCTGAATATATCATGCCAGTCCTTTCTGGCCTGCCAGATCTCTGTGGATAGGTCTGTCGGTTACAGATCTCTTCTCCCGAGCTGCTTTCAGGATTTTCTCTTTGTCTCTGAGACTTGTAAGTTTTACTACTAGATGTCGGGGTGTTGACCTATTTTTATTGATTTTGAGGGGGTTCTCTTTGCCTCCTGAATTTTGATGCCTGTTTCCTTCCCCAAATTAGGTAAGTTCTCTGCTATAATTTGCTCCAATATACCTTCTGCCCCCCTCTCTCTTTCTTCTTCTTCTGGGATCCCAAAAATTCTAATGTTGTTTTGTCTTATAGTATCACTTATGTCTCAAATTCTGCCCTCGTGATCCAGTAGTTGTTTATCTCTCTTTTTCTCAGCTTCTTTATTTTCCATTATTTGTTCTTCTATACCACTAATTCTCTCTTCTGCCTCATTTATCCTAGCAGTTAGAGCCTCCATTTTTGATTTCACCTCATGAATAGCCTTTTGGATTTTGACTTGGTTAGATTTTAATTCTTTTATTTCTCCAGAAAGGGTTTCTCTAATATCTTCCATGTTTTTTTCAAGCCCAGCTAGTATCTTTAAAATCGTCATTCTGAACTCTAGTTCCCATATCTTACTAATGTCCATATTGATTAGGTCCCTGGCAGTCGGTACTGCCTCTTGTTCTTTTTTTTGAAGTGATTTTTTCTGTCTTGTCATTTTTTCCAGAGAATAGATGAATGAGAGAACAAAATGCTAACAGGGCAACAATGACCCCAGAAAAATATACACTAAACTAATCAGAAGAGACCTGAAACTGGGGGAAAAGAAAGGGAAAGAAAGAAAAAAGAAAAAAGAAAAAGATAAAGATAAAAACAAAGAAACAAACAAAAAAGAAACAGAATATGGTCAAATATGATCAGGCTGGTGCATAGATCAGTGCCACACACTAGATTTTGGGCGTATTTTGGTCTGTTAGAAGAAAGTGCCTCCCAAAATTTTAAAGAAAAACTTATATATGTACAAAATAAGGGTAAATACGATGAAGGGATGGAATATGACTGTAAAGATGAAAATTATAAAAGATTTTATAAAAGGAATTGATAAGAAGTTGGTTGAAAAAAGAAAGAGGATTAAAAAAAAAAAAGGGAGAGAATGTGATCAGCAGGAGACTAGAACAAAGCCATACACTAGAGATTTAGGGTATATTTTGGTCTGTTAGAAGAAACTGTATCCCAAAATTTTAAAGAGAGAACAACTTATATATATGTACCAAAAATAAGGTTAACTACTATGAAGGGATAGAATATGACTCTAAAAATGAAAAATAAAAAAGATTTTTTAAAAAAGGGAAAAAGAAAAATTCAAAAAAAAAGAAAAAGAAAAAGAAAGTTAAAAAAAAATTAACTTTGAAAGACTAAAGAATCATGGGGAAAAAAGCCACAAATTCTATGTGCAGTATTCCCCTAGCTCTGGAGTTCTGCCGTTCTCACTGATCAGTATACTTGGTTTTGGCTGGCTGTTCTTGCTGATCTTCTGGGGGAGGGGCCTGTTGCCATGGTTCCCAAATGTCTTTGCTGGAGGAAGAATTGCCCCGCCCTTGCCGGTCCGGGATAAGTAATCCGCTCGGGTTTGCTCTCAGGAGCTTTTGTTCCCTGCAAGCTTTCCGTACAGCTTTGGAGGATGAGAGTGAAAATGGCGGCCTCCCGATCTCCGCCCTGGAGGAACCGAGAACTCGGGGCCCCACTCCTCAGTGCACCCCCAGAGAAAAGCAGTCAGTCACTCCCGTCTCCCTGGTCTCCGGCCACACTCCGTGCTCATCCAGCCTGTGACCGAGCATTTCTATCTCTGGCACCCGACCCCGTGTGGAGTCTCCAAACCCAGCAGATCCCTGCAGTGCGCTCCTGCGCTGCTCCTCCCGGGGGAGGAAGGGGAGTCTCCCCGGATCTGCCGCTTGTTGGGTCCCTGCTGGAGGAGCAGTGGCCCGACTGTGCCGCGGATCACGGTTTATGGCAACCCCGAGCTGAGAGCCTGCTCCTCGGCTCCGTCTCTGCAGCCGGCTTCCCCACTCCCATACCTGGGAGATCTGCCGCACTCAGTCACCCCTGGTCTTTCTGTGACCCTGAGAGTCCTGAGACCACACTGTCCTGCGAGGGTTCCACCCCCTACTTAGCCACTGGAGCGACGTCCCTCAGTGGAGCCGACTTCTAAAAGTTCCCATTTTGTGCTCCGCAGCTCTATCACTTGCCGGTAGTGGCTGACGGAGGCTCCCTCCCCCACCATCTATCTTCCCATATATGGTCTTGGATTCACTTCTCTGCATGTCCTACCTTCCAGAAAGTGGTCGCTTTTCTGTTCAGAGAGTTGCTGCTATTCTTTTCTTCAATCTCCCGTTGAGTTCGTAGGTGTTCAGAATGGTTTGATCCTTATCTAGCTGAATTCCTGGGACCAGAAGAAATGTAGGTCTCCTACTCCTCTGCCATCTTGCTCCTCCCCCCTACCCCAGGTCTTTCTAGAGTGATTAAAACACCATCATGATTGCTCTAAATTTAAGGCAGTGGTAAGCAAATATTTTCTATAAAGGGCCAGAGAGTAAATATTTCAGGCTTTACAGGCCATATGGTCTCTGTCACAACTACTCAACCATGCCATTGTAGCATGAAAACAGCCATAGACAATACATAAACAAATTGGAGTGGCTATGTTCCAATGAAACTACATTTACAAAACCAGGCAGTGGGCCAGATTTGGCCCATGTGAAGTAGTTTGCTACCCTCCTCCATTCCAGAGTTTGCACTGAAACATCTGAGTTACTTTAAAAAGTGATGTCTCTACAGATGGCAAATAAGCATATGAAAAGAGGGTCCACATCATATGTCATCAGGGAAATGCAAATTAAAACAACAATGAGATACCACCACACAGCTATTAGAATGGCCCAAATCCAGAATACTGACAACACCACATGTGGGGCAACAGGAACTCTCATTCACTGCTGCTGGGAATGCAAGGTCATACAGTCACTTTGGAAGATAGGCAGTTTCTTAGAAAACTAAACATACCCTTAACATAAGATCCAGCAGTCATGCTCTTGGGTTGTTTACCCAAAGGAGGTGAAAACTTGAAAACTTAGGTCCACACCAAAATCTGCACATGGATGTTAGAGCAACTTTATTCATAATTGCCAAAACTTGGGAGTGACCAAGATGTCTGTCAGCAAATGAATGGATAAATACACTGTGGCACATCCAGACAATGGAATAATATTATTCAGTGCTAAAAAAAAATGGACTATCAAGCCATGAACCCTAAATGCATAATACTAAGTAAAAGACTCAATCTGAAAACACTACATACTTTATGATTCCAACTATATGGCATCCTGGAGAGGGCAAAATTCTGGAGACAGTAAAAAGATTTGTGTTTGCCAGGGTCTGGGGAGGGGAAGGTGGGAGGTGGGGGTGGTGAATCGATGGAGCACAGAGGAATTTTAGGGCTGTGAAAATACTCCATATAATACCATAATGATGGATATATGTCATTATACATCTGTCCAAACCCATAGAATATACAAGATCAAGAGTGAACCTTAAGTAAAGTATGGGCTTTGGGTGATTATGACGGGTCATTGTGGGTTCATCAGTTGTGACAACTGTGCCCCTCTGGGCCAGGATGTTGATACTGGGAAAGTTATGCATGTGTGGGGGCAGGGGGCATGTGGGAAATCTCTGTACGTTCCCCACAGTTTGCTGTGAATTTAAAACTACACTAAACAATCAAGTCTTAATAAAAAGTTTTCTATGCTCTACAACCCATAAAGTCTGATTTAATTGAAGTAAGCTGGGCAACTGTTTCTTGCTTGTTTTTTTTAGCAGTCCTAAATCAATAATTGAGAAGCCAGATTTGAAAACCACATCCTTGAGGCATTTTTCTCCAAGTGTAACTAGTTTTAGATGTTGCAAATATCACCTTGTCATGTGTTAAATCTACAGATTGCAGGGTCCCACTCCAGACCTACTGAATCAGAATTTCCAGGGAAGGGCAGGGGATTTGCAAAGTTTAGCGAGAACATCAGGGAATTCTTATCATTAGAAAAATTTAGGAAACACTGCCCTGTGGCACATTTCTGCATTCTGTATTTCTCTGCTCTGAAGCACACTGAATGCTTTGGACAAAGCCTTCTATCTGGAGATCAGCCATCCTTGGAGGTTAGCCAAACCTTTTCTGGGTGTAGGGAATTACAAATAGATAATTTTATTTTTAATATTTTTAAAGATTTTATTTTTATTTTATTTGACAGACAGAGAGAGCACAAGCAGGGGGAGCTGCAGGCAGAGGGAGAAGCAGGCTTCCCGCTGAGCGAGGAAGCTGATGCAGGACTCTATCCCAGGACGCTGGGATCATGACCTGAGCCGAAGGCAGACGCTTAACCAAGTGAGCCACCCAGGCGTCCTGAATAGATAATTTTAAAGGCATAAAATCCCAAATATTATCACGTTCCATTGGTATGTTTCTCTGAAACTGATTTGACTGAGGAAGCTGTACGTATTAGTATTAATTTTTTCAGTAGAATTTTCAGTAGAATTCCTCTGTCTTTACATAGGAATGACATACTGAGCCATCTTTGTAATTCTCAGCCAACCCTAGGCCTACTATGGAGCATTGCCTCAGGGTATGAAAATCTCCAGGGCACCAACCAAGGGAAAGCCTGTTTTAAACTTGAATCAAGAAAGCATAAACATATAAAGTTTCCTGTATTTTCCTGTTTTCTACATATTTCAGTTATGAGTCATCTGTTAGAAAGTTGGTATTTTGCCCCAAGATGAGATATTCTGAATTCAGGTATGTAGTACAGTGTGATGGTAACAGTAACAATAATTTTTATTTAATGACTCTCTCCTCCGTCAGACTATTGTTAAGGAACACATCTTTGAAGGAGAGTCTCATGAGAGAAAAGTAAGGAAAGATTTAATAAGACATATTGAATGCTCAAAATGATATTTTTCCACATACACAAATATAAGCAACTCTTTTCAGCTTCTTCTCAATACTCATCCCTAAGGGCAAGTCATCGGCCTGAAAGAAAGCTACCTTCCAATAGCCACAGTAGTACTGGTTAGTGATCTTAATACTGTCATATGGAAGTGGAAGGTTCATATGCAACATTTGCAAGACACACCGAATAAAATTCAAGAATAAAACTTCTATGTGATTTCTTTCAGATTTAGTGTAGGGTTTTGACAATGAAGTTAAACCTATTTTGTCATACTATGAAATATTTATTCTTTTTACATTCAATTCTCATTTCATTTTGTAAAATGTTTAATATTTTCTACCACCCATTAACAAAAAATAAAATGCTAGCTGCCAGATATCAAATAATGAGGCTAATTTCTAACCTATTTTATTTTATGAGGAAGAACAGTTTCTATAAAACTTTACTTTGTAATAATTATAAAAATGTATAATGTACTTATACTGTTTGACCAGTTATATACCAACCATCATCGTAACAAAAATAAACCCCCAAGACCTATTTTAATCCTTAAATTCTTATGCCCGGGGGCATAAAACACATTAAAATTTCAATCCATGTACGTACAGTATTTTCATTTTCTCACTTAGGGTAGGATATTATACAAGAATAACTTTCAACAGTTAAAGTTATAAAGTGAACACATGTCAAATATTTATTTAACTCAATAATGAGGGAAATAATGAAGAAAACAGCATGTGGGAAAGCTAGTTCAAAGGAGAATTCAAACAGTGGTTATGTTGTCAGTTTAAGAGAGGCATGCTGAAATACATTTGCTAGTTTGAGACAAAGCTATTTAATATCTTAATGGAAAAATAAATTATTAGAATTAGTTTCTCTATCTGAGAGAAACAGTGCATCTCTACTACATATCATCTCTATAAATTAACAGGTAACTTCATAGAGCCTAAACCCTAATAAATAATAAATAATAAACCAAAGGTACAATCCCCTAAAGAATCAAATAATCTCAAGTGAACCTTTTGGACAATGGTCCAGTATGAGAAAGGAAAAATGTGATTTCTTTACCTACCTTCAACTTGAACTCCTTTAGAGTCTCAAGTGTCTTATTTCTGAGTTTTTGTTAATTTTCCATTAACAGTGATCAACAAAATATGTGGAAACATAAAATAGATTATGACAATTTTCAAGAAATTAGCGGAAAATATAGAATCTCTACATAAAGATCCTTTCATGTATTTTTTTAATGGATGATGATGATGAGTAAAAACTCATGATATTTAAATTTCATTGGTTACAATTTTAAAAATGATGTCATGGTTTATTTTAAATTATAATTTTTACAGTATATCAGAAATTACATCCTTCACAATGATTTCAAATTACACTGAAACTAAATGCCACTTAAATATGTGTGTGGGAGGGTACACAGTTTTTCAAAATTCTTATAAGGATGTTAGCAAATACATTTGATGGCCTAATCTTAGAAAATATTTTCCTTTGCTCAAATTTCTCTGTCAGTATGATTCCATCTATATGCATATTCCTGGAGTACCTCAAATTACGTAGGAGACACAGTTGCTTGTTCTCTAGCACTGTAACAAATAGCCACTGGGGAGAGAGTAGTGAGTAAAAAAGGCCTAGGCACCTATCCTCACAGTGCCTGCAGTCTAGAAAGGGAAATGGAGATTAACCAAATGATTGCTTATATAAAAATAAAATTGTAACCTAGGCATATACTATGAATTGTGGGCATACAGAGCCTCAAAAGTGAGAGATGAGGGGGCGCCTGGGTGGCTTAGTCGGTGGAGCATCTGACTTTTGGTTCTAGCTCGGGTCATGATCTCGGGGTCGTGAGATGGAGCTCTGAGTTGGGCTCTGCATTCAGCGGGGGGGTCTGTTTGAAGATTCTCTCCCTCTCCCCCTCCCCTGCTCGTGCTCTCTCCCTCTCTCTCTCTCTCAAATAAATAAATCTTTTTTTTTTTTAATTTGTTTATTTGACAGAGAGAGGACAAGCAGGGAGAGCAGCAGAGGGAGAAGGAGACACAGACTCCCTGCTGAGCAGAGAGTCCGACATGGGGCTTGATCCCAGGACCCTGGGACCACGACCTGAGCCGAAGGCAGACACTTAACCAACTGAGCCACCCAGGTGCCCCTCAAATAAATAAATAAATCTTTACAAAAAAAAAAAAAGAAAGTGAGAGATAAGGGAAATGAATCTTGAAAGAGTGAGCTGAGATCTGAAGGAAGAGTTAACTAGATGAAAACAAGGAATTCAGATTTTTAGAGATTTATTTTTGCTGTCATTTCAAAAGCCTCTTGGATGAGAGGGAACATATATGTGTTTGATCTGACTCTCTTTTACATTTTGTTTAGAATTTTATTGTTTTTTTCCCTGGCAATTTTACTTCAAAAACCTTGAAGCTGTAGTTGTGACCAATGTGGAATAACAGGGACTGTATTCATCCTCTCACTTGGAACAACCAAACACAGAGAACAGTTGCAAGACACTCAACATCAGGGAACAAAGGACAGTGATTCTTGAGAGAGGGGAAATAAACAAGGTGAGGCCTAGAATTGCCCGAGCTCACTCCTTAGGGAGAATTTCCCGGCCATCGAGTTTCTAGGCATGGCCCTGTAGGATCCCTGGGATGGAGCTGAGAGTCCAGGGAGACCAGGGTAGCTCTTATTCTTAGAAAAGAGAACTGGAGAGAGAGAGACAACTCCAGGGATCTGCAGGGGGTGCCCCTCAAGAATTTGGCTGACCACTAATCAGCAGATTGGTGTGAGAACACACTACCCAACGGCCGGGAAAGAACCACTGATATGGATCAGAGGGTACAGTGCCTGGTATTCAATTCATGTAGGGCTTGAGCAAACCCTTCATTTTTATTGGCCAGGCTCTTAAAGCAGAGGCAGTAAAGCTGGTCCTGTGGAAATACAGAGTGCAAGGGACAATTTTGTAGCAGCAAAGGGTACAATATGTTGCTTCTCTTTTTCCTCTTCTTCTTTGTCATCATCCTCATTGCAACCTTCTTCACCATCGTCTTCCTTGAGTGAATTTTTATAGAAATACATAATGGGATATTACTATTCGTATTCTTCTACATCCATTTTATATTCTTACTTAAAAATGCATCTGTGGTATATTTTCCTGGGTCTACATATTTTGATCAACTTTACCCCGTAATTTTTTTAACAGTCTTACTGAAGAGGTTCAAATTGATTAGGTGCAAGAATTCCAATGGTGCCTTCCTACTTGCTTTGTGGACTCTCTTCTTTGCCTCTTGGATAATACTTACAACTTTTTCCACTTACTTTCAGATAGTAATAGCAATAGTTCCCTGGTACCTTTCAGATACTATATCCATTTCATTTGAATAATAAATTGGTCAGTGTGATGAACCTTCCAACAAGATGAACCTCCAAAGGGCATCTTGATTCAACTTGATTCGGTTTCAGGCAAGAAATCTGCAAAGAGAATTAGCTTGCATGCGCTCTCTCTCTCCCCTCACCAACTGCCACTTCATTTCCTAACTAACTATATTAGTTTCTGACCATTCGAGGAGGGGGGTGTTTAGAGTTACAGACATACTCAGCCATCAGTCTCTTGGTTCGGCAGTTGGTGAAAGATAGCTTATTCTTTCACAGGATGATTTTAAAGTTTTCTGAGAAATTCATCCATATAATGTGTGGGATGGCCCTTCAGTTCCTTCGTGTCTGGTAGTCTCCAGACTAGAGCTCCAGTTCTCTTTCAGGTAACTGTTTTGAGCCAACTCCCTGCTAAGATGGTTTCAAGCCATTTTCTTTCTATATCCCTGATCACATATCACCATACCAGTTTGTGGAAAACACACTCATAGCCTTGCTCATTCTGTGGGTGGAAGTGCAATTTGTCCCCTGTATGACTCTTTTTCTCTCTCGATAATTCCACAGCCTCTTTAGAATTCTCAGGTATGAGTCAAACACCAGAACTCTGTGTTCCCCAAACTTCAGTGGACACTTTTCAGAATCTTCAGCTGCTTTCCTTAAATAAAGCCCCTCTCACTAGACTAACAATGAGAAGTACCTTCATCTTCTCCTTCCAAGAAATAAGTGTAATGGTGAAATAAGAGCAAGTATGAGTCTTACTGCAAACAAAAGATATTCTCTCCTTATCTAACTTCAATTTAAATCCCCTTATAGTCTCAGGTGTGGGCTATGGGTCACAAGATCTTTTTTTCATATAACTTCTTTATATGAACTGCATAAATGGATTAGTGCCTCACTTCAGCAACTATTGTTTTGTTGTCCAACGTTAGGGCTTCAGCTGAAACTTAGACAAAAAGAATCTTATTTAAAATAATCTTACATTAGTGCATACTATGCTTAATGGGTAATTCTAGTTACTCAATGGACACATCAGCTACTTACAGAATCTGTTGCTCTAAAAAATGCTGCAATTAATATCAAGGTACATTTGTCTCTTCACAATTTTTGAATATGCTACTAGGAAAAATTCCAAGAAGATTATGTATGAATCAAGGGTTATGCTTATTTCTACGCATATTTGAAATTGCAGTGAAACAGAACAAAAGTACCCCACTTTTCTTCTATCTCCATATTTCATTAAGGTCTTAAAATCTCTGTGCATGAGATTAGCACAGAATAACATGTCATTGCTATTTTAATTTATATTTTTAATGGTTAGAGCATGGATTAGCTTCCTGTGGCTGCTGTAACAAACTACCACAAACTAGGTGCCTTAAAACAACAACAACAGATTCTCTTACACTTCTAGGGGCCAAAAGTTCAAAAATTAGTATCACTAGGTATCAGCAGGGCCACATTCCCTCCAGAGGCTCTAGAAGAGAATCTGGTTCTTGCCTCTTCCAGCTTCTGGTGATGGCTGGCATTCCTTGGTTTACAGCCACACTATTCCAGTCTTTGAGGCTAAGATTTCAAATGTCTCTCTGCTCAGTCTTTACATTGTCTTTTGCTCTGTATGTGTGTGTGCCAAACCTCCCCCCACCTTCCTCTTGCACCTCAATGCACATGATTGATTGCATCCGGGGCCAACCTGGATAATCCAGGTTATTCTTGCCATCCCAAGAGCCTTAATTTAGTCACATCTGCAAAGATTTTGCTATACAAAGTAACATTCATAGGTTTCTGGATGTAAATATCTTTTGGGGGGTTATCATTTTCAGCTTGCCACAGAGTACATGATATGTTCACTGATTTGGGGTATTTCCTTTTCTGCAAACTGCTAATTTCTGTTTTCTCCTATGGTCATATCTAGTCATTTGCGTGTTTCTATTTTTCACTGTGAAAATGAAGGCCTAACCCATAGAAAAGGGGATATATTTGGGTTTTTCCCTACTAATATAGAACATTTTTTAGTCATCAAATGTATCAGTCTTCCCCATTGTCACCACTTGGATTTCTTGTCATTATAAAAATAACAGGCCTTTACTATCTACTATTAGTAAAATTTTTACCAAATACACATCTAAGAGGTTAATATCTTTTTCCTTGAAGTATCTGATTTCAGTAAAATTTATTTTAATAAGAAAAGTAATATAAAATGAAGCTGCATTTTTCTTCTAGACTGCTGAAGTGACACCAGTTTTGTATAACATAGCTTACCCCATATTTAGCATATGAGAAACCCCTTACACATATCTCTACACTTTCTTTCCACCAAAATGTTTCTTTCCTGCTGCACCCATGCTGTCATGTTTCTATCAAACTAGACTTACATATGTTGATATCTGGTAGAACTTGTCCTCTAACATTATCATTTTTCTTAAAAGTCCATGTTACTCCTGACTAGTAATATTTCCAGATGAATTTCATAAGCATTTTGTATTTTTAAAAAGAAAAGAAAAGAAAATCCTCATCGTACTTGTCCTCAGATTGCATTAAATTAACAAATTTATGTTTGGAAAAATGGAATGCCTCATAATAATGATTTCCCATCCAAAATCAAGGCATGTTATTATTAAAAGATTTTTATTAAAAATCTTATTAAAGGATTTTGTGTAGCTTAAAAAATTTTAATGCTTCCTCCGTATAGATTTGTATCATATTTATTACTATTTAATTTTAAGTAGCTACTATGCTTATTACTGGATAAAGAAAAGTTATTGATTGTCATGTACTAATTTATGTCATCAATACCCTTACTGAATTTTCTTACTATTTTTCATATTCTTTTGGATTTTCACAGTATATTATAATATCTGAAAACCATAATATGCCCTCCTTCCTCCCAATATTTATAGGTCTCATTTCTTACTCTTTCTTATCTAATTGCATAGGGTAGGAGCAACAATTCAATGTAAAATAACGGCTGCTAATTTACATTGCTATCTTGTTCTCAACTATAGTAGACAGTCCTCTAGATTCACCAATATGATGCTGATTTTCATATGTACATATGGAACATATTTTCATTAAAAGAGACATACACACATACACACACACCAGTACATACAATGGAATGATATTCAAAACATACTACAGTAGCCACCCAACAGACTCTGACCTCTATCTATGAGCACTGAGCAACCAGTCCAATTGTACACCACCTAATGTGCTGTACCAGTACGTACTGACCACATATCAGCTCATGAATACATGCTACACAAAGGTAAGGTAGTATTACTTTTTAGCAGATATAGGCATTGAATTTTATAATTCCTTTTTTGCCTTCTGTGAGATGAATATTTTTTTCTTATTGTAGTTTTAATATGGAAAACTTTCTTTACTCTCTGGATAAAATGATGACCATGATGCACTCCCTAATAGGCTACAAGTGGTGATATTCTATGTAGGCATTTGCTTCAATATGAATTAATTTTTTTTTGGAGGAGGGTTCTCCTTGCCTGTTTTCTTTCTGGTAAAATTCTAATACAATTTTTGAAGTGTTTGGAAGCTTCTTTTCTCTGTCTGTATCCTGAAACAGGTTAAATTGCATTGGAGTTAATTTTTTTTCCTTTAAGATTAAACAATTCACCTGTTATAGTCTCAGAACATTTCAAATAACAGAAAACCCAATGTAGATTAGCTTTAATTGCAAAGGAAACAGTTTCTCTTGTTATCCAATAATCCAAAAGCAAAGCGTCAGGTGCCACTTGATCTAGGGATTAAATATTATAGATGTATTTCTCTCAAGACATTATATGCCTTGCTTCTTTGATACTTGTTTCTTCTGCAGAAACCTTCTTCCCTTGTTTTCAAAATATGGCTGCCACCAGCTCCAAAAGCGACACATTTCTTACTTGCATCCAGCAGCAGAGAGAATCTCTTCAAGTAGTTCTCATGGAAGAAGAGAGTATAATTCCTAGAAATTTGTGCATTTCATTTGCTCTGCCTTGTTGTATATCTCTCCATGTATCAGTGACAAATGTCAAGGAATACACTAATACATCCCTGGGGCTGCTGATGGGGTAGGGTCAATCTCACCTACATGGCTTGGTTAAGAATTGGGAATTGAATTTCCTACTGGAAATTTAGAATACTTTTTTTTTTTAAGACATTTTCTTTCCTTTTTTTTTAAGATTTATTTATTTATTTATTTATTTTTTATTTGTATGTGTGAGAGAGAGACAGAGAGAGAGAGTCAGCACAAGCAGGAGGAGTGGCAGGCAGAGGGAGAAGCAGGCTCCCCTCTGAGCAAGGAGCCCGATGCTCAACTGGATCCCAAGACCCCGGGATCATGACCTGGGCCAAAGGCAGACACTTAAATGACTGAGCCACCCAGGTGTCCCGGAAATTTAGAATACTTCTTAAGGAAAGGGAGGGAGAATGGAAAAGACAAAGAGTAAATATCTATTAATGTTTCATAGTAAATTATATATTTTATGTACATATGCACACACCTATAATATGAATTTGCTGTGAGTATATTTAAAGCCCATGGAACACCAAATTCATGTACATCAAACTGTTAAGAAAGAGCTCCTGAGCAAAGTATAAGAAAAACAGATCTTAGATTTCAGATAATGGTAAAAGGAGCTTTTAATCTTATTAGTTTGTATTTTTATAGGAATAATATATTCATATATTAAATATCATTTTATAAATTTCAAACAGAGACAGAAAGAAAGGAAGAAAAGAAAAATGTGCCAATTTTCTTACAGTTAAGTTGAATACCCTAAAAAGAACAACATATAGAAGTTACTGTAAATCATTGCTTATAGTTCACTTTCATGGTATCATGTGGAGTAATATATCTGCATACCTGATATAATATTTTATTTGAGAAATAATAATGAAATCACATTGTTGTTAGGTATAAAAGAAAAATTAGGGGCACCTGGGTGACTCAGTCGTTAAGCGTCTGCCTTCGGTTCAGGTCATGATCCCAGGGTCCTGGGATCGAGCCCCGCATCGGGCTCCCTGCTCAGAGGAGAGCCTGCTTCTCTCTCTCCCACTCCCCCTGCTTGTGTTCCCTCTCTCGCTGTCTCTCTCTGTCAAATAAATTAAAAAAATCTTAAAAAAAAATAAAGAAAGAAAAGAAAAGAAAAATTGTTACAATATCATATTAACTAAGTAGGAAATGTTTATTGACATCCCTGTGGTACTTTAAAATCTTACCTACATTGTTATTTATAGCATAAGTATCTTTTTTAAAAAATTTTTTATTGTTATGTTAATCACCATACATTACATCATTAGTTTTACATGTAGTGTTCCATGATTCATTGTGCATAACACCTAGTGCTCCATGCAGAATGTGCCCTCTTTAATACCCATCACCAGGATAACCCATCCTCCCAGCCCCCTCCCCTCTAGAACCCTCAGTTTGTTTTTCAGAGTCCATCGTCTCTCATGGTTCATCTCCTCCTCCGATTTCCCCCCCTTCATTCTTCCCCTCCTGCTATCTTTTTTTTTTTCTTAACATATATTGCCTTATTTGTTTCAGAGGTACAGATCTGAGATTCAACAGTCTTGCACAATTCACCGCGCTTACCAGAGCACATACCCTCCCCAGTGTCTATCACCCAGTCACCCCATCCCTCCCACCCTACCCCCCACTCCAGCAACCCTCAGTTTGTTTCCTGAGATTAAGAATTCCTCATATCAGTGAGGTCATATGATACATGTCTTTCTCTGTTTGACCTATTTCGCTCAGCATAGTACCCTCCAGTTCCATCCACATCATTGTAAATGGCAAGATCTCATTCCTTTTGATGGCTGCATAATATTCCATTGTATATATATACCACTTCTTCTTTATCCATTCATCTGTCGATGGACATCTTGGCTCTTTCCACAGTTTGGCTATTATGGACATTACTGCTATGAACATCGGGGTGCACGTACCCCTTCAGATCCCTACATTTGTATCTTTGGGGTAAATACCCAGTAGTGCAATTGCTGGGTCGTATGGTAGCTCTATTTTCAACTTTTTGAGGAACCTCCATACTGTTTTCCAGAGTGGCTGCACCAGCTTGCATTCCCACCAACAGTGTATGAGGGTTCCCCTTCCTCCGCATCCCCGCCAACATCTGTCATTTCCTGACTTGCTAATTTTAGCCATTCTAACTGGTGTGAGGTGGTATCTCATTGAGGTTTTGATTTGGATTTCCCTGATGCCGAGCGATGTTGAGCACTTTTTCATGTTTCTGTTGGCCATTTGGATGTCTTCTTTGGAAAAATGTCTGTTCATGTCTTCTGCCCATTTCTTGATTGGATTCTTTGTTCTTTGGGTGTTGAGTTTGATAAGTTCTTTATAGATTTTGGATACTAGCCCTTTAACTGATATGTCATTTGCAAATATCTTCTCCCATTCTGTCGGTTGTCCAGAGACTTAGAGACGTTATAGGAATGAACTGAAGCCAGATAGGTAGGAAGTCCTTCAGTAATTACACAAACCCAGCCATTCTGAACGCATATCCCTTACAGTACACTTTTCATCTATGTCTGAAATATTAGTGAAGATAAATAAAGGCATCATGCACAGTACTACTATTAAAAACATATTTATCTAAAGGAATTTATAACTATGTGAGCTAATTGATGTTACCTAAACTTGTGGTGATCATTTCACAAAACACACATATATCAAATCATTATGTTGTACACTTTGAACTAATTCAATGTTACACGTCAATTATATCTTAATAAATCTGGAAAAAAGTAAGTAGAGGGTATTATGCTAAGTGAAATAAGTCAGAGAAGGAGAAATAACATATGATCTCACTCATACATGGAATTTAGGAAACAAACCAGATGAACATAGGGGAAGGGAAGGAAAAGTAAGATAAAAACAGAGAGGGAGGCAAACCATCAGAGACTCTTAACTCTAGGAAACAAACTGAGGGTTGCTGGAGGGGAGAGGGTGGGGGGATGGGATAATTGGGTGATGGTCATTGAGGAGGGCACTTGATATAATGAGCTCTGTAATATATGCAATTGATCAATCACTAAATTCTACCCCTGAAACTAATAATACACTATATGTTAACTAAACTGAATTTAAATAAAAATTTTTTTAAAAATGTATTCATCTATAGGACACTGATGTATTTTCTGAACTCTAACATAGTGCAATTTTCCCCATAATATGTAATCTATTCTACATTGAAAAGGATCTTCATATTTAAGATCAATAGAAATCATACAAAATTTTATTACATTTAAAGAGTGATACTCAAATCTGAGAAAAATATAAATAGCTTTCCACAGACTATCAACTGTTCTTTGATATTTTGCAATCTTTGGAAATACATCAAAAATACTGTATCTTCTCCACTGCCAAATGTGATAGACTAAAGCACTCTTCAGATTTTTTAGGGTATCTTTGAAAATGTGTACAGCAGAAACATCCCAATATTATTGGGTAGCTTATCAGCTCCTCAGTCCATTCATATGTCCTTCTTTTCTAAAGGGTTGCCTTAGTAACTCTCCAACAAAAGTAGTTTTCTGCAGTTTTCTCCAAATACTACCCACGTAATTGCTCAATTTAGTCATTGCAGTGGGGGCAGGAAATAAGTATCTCAAATTTGGTTTGCTTCTGATTCCAACAGTTTGGAGACCAAAAACCTAGTAAAAACAGCTAAAAGTATCAGCTGTATTAAAATAGCAATCATATGCAATACTATAGAGGGATGGTAGATATAAAACAATTTCCTTTATTATTCTAGGGGAGGATAGACTGATTAAATTTAGTCTTTGCAAAATGAAGTGTGCATGTTACAACATAAAGGTAACTAACTACTAGATTAGAATCAAAAGAATACCTTTCAAAGCAATAAGGGGGAAAGGGGAAAGAAACAAGAAAAATCCAAAAGAAAGGTAGAAAAGGACCAGGAACTGATGCAAGTCTAGTGGCTAGGAAACTCAGTCTACACACTCAGATGTGCAAGGTATTTAATTTCGAGTTGTATATAATTGGGCTTAATTTTTATTTCAAGTCCCCGTTCTTCAATGGGACTGAAACTTAATCTCAGTAAATTAAGTAGGCCTCTATTCCCAACATTTTTCTCACATTAGCAACGAAATTGCAGCATGGGGGAATGCATGAGGAGAACTGGTGATATGGACCTCCATTTTTCATGTCAACGTATCCCATGACACATATAAAGTACTTTAGTGGGGGTGCTTGGCATATAGTGAAAGTTATTTTCTCTCTCTTGACTTCTGAGACAAGAGTAAAAATTTCACAAGCTACCTCTTTAGCAACTCCTGTGGTGAGTGTAATGACAGTGGTTTGCAGAGTACTGTGTTTTTATGGAGAAGAATTCAAGCAGTGTTAGCTTTACATGACCTTTGGAAGCATGGGTAAAGCAGAAAGAGGGACACTGTGTGCATAGATTGTTCATAGACCTGATATACTGATAACAGATTTCTACTTTATTATTAATAAATATATATGGTAGGTACACATAATGGTTCTAATGTTTAGAGTAATTTCATAATACATTTCAAGACACATTATATGTAGGAGAAAGAACTCGGTCTATGGAGTCAGACGAACATATCTGAATACACTCTCCCAAGTACTAGTTACGTACTTCCTGGTGCCTCTGTTTCTTCTGTAAAAGAGTCAAAATCCATACTGTGTTAGTCCGTGTTCTCCAAGAAGGAGCCATCATGAGAGAAGTTAGCATGCAAGGATTTCGTTAGAGAAAATGCTGATGAAGGGCAATGGAGAGCAAGCTGGAGGAGGGTGGAAAAAACATCAGATCATGACACACTCTGACCTCAAATGAAGAAGAGAGGGAATGATGGAAGCGTCCTAGATCACCCTGTAGTCTAAAGATTGTTCAGGAGAGCCTTCAGAAAGTCCTCAAGACAACTCTCCAGTCAGAGGAGTCTCTCATCTCCCAAGAACAGGGCTGTTTCAGTACCTCTGCTGTGCAGGTCACTAGCTGGGAGCAGCCCCCAGGAAGCATGGCTTGGGAGAAAGTGGGGCAATGACTACAGAGCAGTGGCTGGGGCCTTTACTTGTATTTTATTATATTCCCTCTCTACAAGGTGCGTTCTCATGGCCACCACATCTACCTTTTGCAGATTTATTGTGAAATTAGAAATGATATGGGTAAATTGCCTGGGAAAGTGTGCTTGACATGTAATACATGTTCAATAAAAGAATAGCTATTGTCATATGTTATTTGTGAACTGTTTATCATAATAACATAATATCATATCATAATAACAGGGATATTCATAAATTACGCATTGTTTAATCCTCAGAAAACTTCTTCCCATCAGGTGTTTGTATTAGTTTGCTAAGGCTGCCATAACAAAGTACCACAGACTGGGGGACTTAAACAATAGAAATTTGTTTTCTCACAGTTGTGGAGGCTAGAAGTCAAGATCAAGATGTCAGCAGAGTTGGTTTCTTCAGAAGCCTATCTCTTTGGCTTGTAGATGGCCATCTTGTGTGCATCTTCCCTCTGTGTGCATCTCTGTGTCTAAATTTCTTCTTTAAGGATACCACTTATATTGGAGTCGGGTCCATCCTAACGACTTCATTTTAACTTAATTATCTCTTTTAAGAGCCTATCTCCAAATACAGTCCCATTCTGAGGCCCTGGGTGTTAGAACTACAACATGGGCACTTTGGGGGACACAATTCACCCATAACAGTGTCGTCATCCATACACTAAAAATAAGAACTCTGAGAATTAGAGGTGTCACATAAAATGCCACGGTTACATATGTAATGAAAAGCAGAAACAGGATCTCTGTTAATTCTAAGCAAAGTCTATTCTCTTTTCATTAAAGTGTATTATACACCTGACCCTTGTATGTACTTGGCCCTTTCAGGTAAAGGATAAGAAAAAAAGGTAACTCAGCCTAGTGAGTGTGAACCCAATATCCATAAAGTAAGAGAAGCTCTTGAATCAAGCTCTATGTGTCTTTAGACTAATGGTTCACGATTAAAGGTGAGTTTGCCTCTTGAGGGATATTTATTATCTTCTGTATACATTTCTGGTTGTCACAATTGGGGATGTGCTGCTGGCATTTGGTGGGTAGATGTCAGGGATGCTGCAAAATTTCTTACAATGCACAGGAATGCCTTCCAAAACAATGAAATATCTGGCTCAAATTGTCAACCGTGGTGAGACTGAGAAGCCCTACATTAGAGTAAGATAATTTGGTCATTGAGTCAGGACTAAAGGGATAGGAAATTATCTAGACCTATCTTGAAAATTCAGGATTCTTTCCTGACCATTCCTGAGTATGATGCATATTTCTTTCCCTAGGCCAGCTGGTTGGTATAGGCTCTGGGTGGCAGCCTGGCAAAAATGAAACCTATGTGATTCAAACTTAATTCTGGTTTTATAAAAATGTCTTTGTCCCTCTCACACCAGATCCTCCTAGATGAAAAGTTTGGGTGAGAGTAAGGAATAACTGAAAGAAAGGGCAAAGTTATAGTTACTAGAAAGAGACACTCAGGTATTGTGGAAATGGAAGAGCAACAACTCAGAATCGAAGGTTGCACAGGGGAGGAAGGCGCATTAATGACCTCTGTCAAAACTGCTTATGAAGGCTTCCTCCCCAAGGAAAACATTCTGGTGCAGCTCTTCCAAACTGTTAGAAGCATCTTCAAAGCACCATGACTTGCACCTTGGGATGGGAAACTTGCAGCATCTGGGATCCTCCAACACCCTAAAGGGAAGAGCTTAACTCTGAGGCAACAACCTCCATACCAGGGCCCTCAGCTTTGTCCATTACTTCAATTGCTTTAAGGAGGACACTTGGATTGTTATCTATGGATACATTCTAGCTGACTGCTCTGCTTGCTGGGGCGGGGCGTGGGAGGGAAGGGAATAATGCTTACTTACTCTTGTCACTTTCACAAATCTTGGATGCCCTCCCCACCTCTCCTGCTACTCTTCTGATTTCAATTTCACTCTACGCTCCATGTTTAACAACCCAGACACCACTCCACCCAAGTGTCTTTATTGCTACGCAAGCTTATTTTTCTTTCTACTTTAATGTTTTTTTTTAAAGATTTTATTTATTTATTTGCCAGAAAGAGAGAGAGAGAGGAAGAGTACAAGCAGGGGGAGTGGCAGGCAGAGGGAGAAGCAGTCTCCTTGCTAAGCAAGGAGCCCAATGTGGGACTCGATCCCAGGACCCTGAGATCATGACGTGAGCCGAAGGCAGACGCTTAACCATCTGAGCCACCCAGGCGCCCCATACTTTAATGTTTTTTATTTCAGTTGTGTCTCAGCGGGGCATGAGGCATACACCTAGACTTGTCTGCTAACCAGAACTGAACTCATCAATTTGTAATTTATCATGTTGCTACTAATTTGATTGAGAACATAGGATTATTGATTTATGAGTATATCTTGTGATAAAAGTGTTTTTACCTGACTTTATCCCCAATCTTCTGGGAAACGATTATGCTACTATTGCTGATAACAAAGAATTTCAAAAGCTATTTATTAAGTGCTGAATATGATCTGGGTAGTTTACATATAGTTTCTGAGTTTTAAGACAAGATGGAGAAATTGTGGTTAGAGGAAAAAAGAAGTAAATTGTCTAAGGTCATGGGGCTGGTAAGCGTCAGAGCCTGCACTGTCAGCAAGGGCTGTCTGAATATGAAGCTTTTTTTTTTTTAATTTTTTAAAATTTTATTTTCTTATGTTATGTTAGTCACCATACATTACATCATTAGTTTTTGATGTAGTGATCCATGATTCATTGTTTGCTTATAACACTCAGTGCTCCATGCGATACGTGCCCTCCTTAATACCCATCACCAGGCTAACCCATCCCCCCACCCCCCTCCCCTCTAGAACCCTCAGTTTGTTTCTCAGAGTCCATAGTCTCTCATGGTTCGTCTCCCGAATATGAAGCTTTTGCCTTATCTCTTGTATCACCTTTCCTTTGTTGGTGTATTTAGAAAGTCCCTGTGCCATAAAAATTACTGGAAGTCGTGTATTTAAAGCCCTGATCTTGACAAGCCCAGGGTGCCTCTCCAAAAATGCTCACCTATACGAAGCCATTCCAAACTGTTTCTTTTCATAAATTACCCACTTAAGGGTCCTTTTAAAATTACTTCTAAAAATCTTAAAGATGAAATTAAACATTTTTGACATGGTATTTCCTCACACACAGTATCTAGAGAGGCTGAATATTTTGGTCAATTTTTCACTCAGTGTGCAGACAGTAAGGATTGCTCTTCTGTGTTTTGTTGCCCTCTTAAGTGTTCCTGTAATAGTAGGTTATGCCATCTGATGGGCAATTTGCCTTTGCACCATTTTGCCTGTCATGTTGTTTCCCTAACATTAAGTAGCTGAGACTAGGAAAGGGCTCATAGAGGTTACACAGCTCAATAGAAAGCCTGTCCTTTTTTCTTTTCTTTTGTTTTTTTTTTTTAATTTCCCATTACACTTATGCCCTCCTCCTCCACCCTTCCTTACAAATTCACTGGAAACAGTACAGCAAGAAATGCAAATACTCTTTTTTTTTTTCTTCCTACAGTGCCCATCTTTTAACGGCTGATTAAAACTAGCTGAAGAGAATAAGCAGAAAGAGCCTAGAAAAATTGTTCTTCTCTGTCTAGTTGTAAATAGCTGCCCTGTTAAGGAATTGGGACTACTCCCACCAAAACAAAGCGTTAAGCATATTTTTTTCAAAACAACACTCTGAGTATGCATGTAAATGTGTGTACTCTGGATAACATTCCCCTTGACAGTCTAGCCAGAAGGAAAACATGAGATGCTCTTGGAACAAACTGCCTTTTTTGACATATACTCACAACATGAATAGTCCCATTACAACATTTAATTTAACCAGCATGGCTTGAGACATGTAAAAATGCAGTTTCCGTGCTGTGTCATGTCCTCAGCAATATGTGATTATATCTCCTGAGGTCATGTCCACACTTTAGCAGGCTTTATGTCTGATGAAATGATTATTTATTTTAAGAATACACTCTCTTTGTAGCTCTTACACAACTTACTTTTGCAGGAGATGTCTTCTATTGGCACAATAGTACATTTAAAATGGTCTCTTTTATTTTTGGTATTACAAGGTGACTTTTTAATTTCTGAACTTTATAGTTCAGCATGAATATCATCAAATGGTGCAAAACAACTACTATGGTATTTTGAATAGAAAACAAAAATCTGTCTTATGGAAAACTATACTTTATATCGACACAGCCCATCTGGTTCAAACAATGACCAAAATTAAAATTAACTCTAAAATCTTCAAAACAGGAGAAACTGCTTCAGTTTTAGCCATTCCAGGAAAACCTCCTCCTCTAGTTAACTTGCTCCTCTAAAAATAAATCCTCTTAACTCTTTGCTTACAACTTATTTTTAGAAATGCATCACATTGGGTGCCTGGGTGGCTCAGTTGTTAAGCGTCTGCCTTCGGCTCAGGTCATGATCCCAGGGTCTAGTATTGGGCTCCCTGCTCAGTGGGGAGCCTGCTTCTCCCTCTGCCTGCCGCTCCCCCTGCTTGTGCTCTCTCTCTGACAAATAAAATCTTAAAAAAAAATGCATTGCATTCATTCTTTCATAAAGCACCTTTCATATTACACCCTGGTTTGTTTATAGAAAAAACACCTAGGTACTGTAGGTGGAATTCGACACTTAAGTAACCTCTTCTTGGTCCAAAATGGTTCTTAGATATTAAATGCCACCTCATTCAGCACTATTTTTTGTATGTTAGTCTTTGTAAATTATACTTTAAAACTTAACCTGCTGCTCTGAAGATGGACACAACTTTATTAATGAGTCAGGAAATACCTTCAGAAGTACCTTTCACCATCTGGCAGTTGAAAGTATTCTGATCTACCCACCACCAGGGTAATAGAGAACACCTTTGCAGAATACCAGTGGACTGATTCTTGGCATCTCTTATCTAAAAAAAAAAAGTTAAATTCACAACTGCACATTTTGAATCCAGCTTCCTTTTTTATTTATGAAAATACACACAGCAAGTTACTTCCCTCCAATTACCCAGAGGCTGAATTTGTGTTATATATTCACAGACATGTGAATAACTTCAGTTTGTTTTTTTGATTACAGTTGACTTTGTTTTCCACGTAAACATGAATTTTTATGGCAAAAAAAAAAGGCAACCGAGGCAAAGAAAACCATAGCCAGAACCACTAGGCAAGTAATGTTATAGGCTTTGCAACTGCAGTATTGATAGCTGTTTTTAAAATACAGCCCTGGAACAAAACTACATTCATCTTATGTTATCAACCTGTTTCCTCCCCTCTCCAACCCCCCCCCCCCCCGCTAAGATTTTTTCTTGCAAAGAGTTTATCATTCAGGTTCTGGTTAGTTTTTTAGTTTAGTTCTTTTTTTTTTTTTTTTTTTTAATTCTGTGAAGTTTGGTTTTTGCAGAACTAAACCATCCTAGATGATGACCCTGACATCTTTGCTACTTATTGTATACTTAGAAGTTCAAATGAGAAAGCTTTTGGATTCAGACTTTTCAGCTAACTGATGTTTACAGAATTTTCGTAATGTAGATTTCAGTGACGTTGAGTGTCTCTCATAAAGATTTTAGAAGCTAAGATGTGGTCTCTTCCTGGGGGGTGTTTCATCTTCCTTATCTTTTTCATCATTGAGACGATTCATTAAGTCAGTTGTGCTGCTACCGTGCAGGCTATGTGTTCCATTAGCAGCAGGAGCAGAATGGGATGAAGCGAATTTGTAGCCCCCCGGAGATGCTCTTTTAGGAGGATCTACCTTGTCTTCATTTTCTTTTGTTTTTTTAGTCTCCATAAATTTGTAACGATCTTGAAAATCATTTTCCAATGGCGGCATAATTGCTTCTCCTTCTTCTGAATTTCCTTTAAAACACTTTTCTTCCTTCTCCATGACTCTGGTACTCCTGCGACGTACTTTACTACACAGTATAGAGCGTAAATTCCTCCGTATTTGATTCTGCCAGTCTTTCTCTTGTTCATATTTAATCTTCAATCCTTTGAATGTGTGAACATATTCAATCGATTCAAATGTTTTATAAAACTTTTCTACTATATGTGCAACAAGAGATTTGATATTTTCCACTCTTATGTATTCAAACAGCTCAATAACAGCTGAATTCAACATATTGTACCGAGTTCCTTTATCCAGGAAAGCATTGACAACTGGCTCAAAAAGATTTCCCTTGATGATGTAACAATTATAAAATTCATCTTTAAGTCCAATCATCCTTCTCATAAAGCGGAGAGCACACAAGATCAGGAAAGTGTGCTTTGAATTCATCAAGATCAAGACTCTTCTTAGCAAGTCGTTGCTCAAAATACAGTTTTTTATGTAGTATGTGTGATGTTGCACACAAAATGTAAGCAGCTCTAAAATTAAAGAAAGCAGCTGTGCTGTTTGATAATTATTGAGGCAATTTGTGTTGTTTTTGTCGGATCCAACTACATTATCCCCTTCACATATATCTTCCGAAGTGGTGGCAAAAAGTGGTGCTATGAAATTATGTATACAGTGCTTGTAGAAGAAATTTAGAAATTCACTTCTTTCACATTTATTAGGTGTTGCTAGCATGTTTTCTGGATCAAGTAGAGTATGAAGAAGTCCCATTAAATGAACAGCACCTCCTAGCTCAGGATCAGTATCACAGATTATTTGCTCAATGACTAAATTAATGAAAAGGTTACCGTCTTCACTCTGCTGGGCTTCTTCCATGATAAATTCTCGAATCATGGATGGACTATACTCCACTAGATAAGTAAATATATCAGTAGCAGCTGACTTTATTTGCAAATCCTCCATGCTCATTGCGATTTTAAGAACAGGAAGAATCCCCAGTTCTGTCAATGTTTCGAACAGTGCATCCTTGCTTGGAGGCTGTAATGTCTGAGAAAATGCACAGAATTCCTTGAAGAAAAGGAGCAATTCGCGCCGTCTATCATCATTTATAGTCTCATCACTTAACTGTGCAAAGACTTGAGACAAAAAGTTGTTATCATCCTTCAGCATGCTGACTATCTCAACCTTGTTGAGGAAAATAAAATTTGTAAGAGTAGAAAGAAAGTTCTCTTCATACATGGATGGTGTAGGCAAAAGGATGTCACGGATGTACTGTACCCTATATGTCTGATGTATTTTTTGCCTAAGTTCACAGTCTGTTATTGGTACGACTTCCTTGAACCTTGCATTTTGGGTCAAGAATTCCCTATGCCTTTTTGGCTGAGCCAAAGCAGGGTCATATTCGAGACATCCCACCACATCCATGATACACTCAGCAGAAAACATGATCTCAAACAGGGCTGTCTTGTTAAGGAATAAGATGCCTTTAATAATTTCATGCAAATGGTGTAAGCCTGCAGTGTCCCCTAGGTCTTCACAGGTGTGGAACAGCTGCAGCAAATTTTTAATATAGTCCTCATTTTCTAAGATCAGAGCCAGTCTCTCCTTACGGATCGGTGAAGCGAAAACCGAGGAAATGAAGTCAGAAATCTCTTCAAGTTTATTGAGTTCACAGTTAGGCAGGTCAAACACATCATTGGTTTCCAGGACTTCATCCAGTTGTTCATCTTCGGATTCCTCCAAGAGGTCTTGTGTGATTTTGACGGATGGATCTTTTCCTTGAACCCAGCAAATGTCTTCCCAGATCTTACAACAACCCTCAGTGTCCTGGAAACTTAATGCCCTACCATGGTTCTCTGCTTCAGACCAAACAATCAGGGTTTCCTGTTGCTTCTGATAGGGCGTGTTTGAATTTATCTTTGACTCCAAGATTAGTGAGGCCTGGGAATCCGACCTAACGAGCAGGAACACGCTCTGGAGGCGCTTCACATAAGTGGAAGAGACATATCCGGTGCCGAGATCATCCCATTGCTGGTCCTCGTTCAGTGAGTAGACTTTTACACAATACCGCTTGTCAGCCATGGCGACCCCTGGCCTCCTGTCCCCAGCCCTAGTCTCGGCGCGGGGGGCCGCTGGGTCTCGTGTGTCCGGAGTCGACTGTAGTTGTCGCTGTTCTGACAGCGACGGTAGCTCAGGCGGCGGGAGGGGACAATTACGGAAGAAGATGTTGGCGAAGTAGCGTTTCACCGGACGCTCGTGGTTCCTGAGGTCTGTAGAGCTCCCTGGAGTCCCACCTCCTCTCGCTTCCATCTTATGTTTCCCGCTCTCCATTTTGTCCTCACATATTCCTTCTTAACGTGGGTTTACGGAGTGAGCCTTTGGCCTGCTCCCCGTCGTCTGGGAAAGCCTCGATTATGGCAGGATTCTTAGGATTGTCACAGGATTCTACCCCGACGGAACGTTCTATGCATGTTGAGGCATTGCGGCCAAGCTTACATGGAAGCTTAGTGATTAGAGCAAAGCGCTGTTCTTTCCATAAAAACTTTTGTTCCCCAGAAGCATTTGCACTTATCAGGTGTGTAGGAGACTGAGGACTTTAAATGAAAGAAAACTGAATCACTTATGTCCTGACCAATTCAACACCTAATATTCCAGGTTGAGGCTCCCCCCCCCAAACACCCCCCCCCCAAAAGAAGCGGGAGCCAAGCGAAGTGTAGACTATTAGCAATAATTGGAGATTTGTAGGTGGGTCTTCTCCACCAAGCTTGGCCTATGTATCTGTCGCTCAGTAAACCCATCCCGGGGGGGGAGGACCTTGTTCCGAGAAGGCGCTGACAACTCTTTCATTTTGTTCGGCTGGGCCTAAAGCGCCGTCATTTACTGCAATGGGAAAACTTTTTTCCAATCTATAACCACACTCCTCATTCTTAGATGAGTGGGCCAGAGGGAAACGACGTTGAAATTAGTTAAGAGTGCGTATTGAACATTACAGATCAGTTGTTTTATTTTCTTGATCATTACATTGATAATAACAACCACAACTAAGTAATAATACTCGAGTGCCTATTAGTATTACAGAGAAAGGTAATAACGTAATTGAGCACATTAAATACTTGAGTACTTTTTATGTTCAAGACAATGTGACAAGAACTTTTATATCTCTTTGTACTTAAATTTCATAATAACCTAGTGATACAGGAGTATTAAGGGTCCTTCTAAGATCAGGAAACAAACTTAGAGAAGTTAAATAAATCACCAAAGGTCACACTCCTAATAAGTTGAGGAACTCTGATTTGAACACACGTCTTTCTGATTCCAAAATTGGTTTTCTCAGCCATTGAACTATGCTAGCCCCTTCTTTTCTTGGCCTTCATTACATTTTATTTCACATTCCTTCCATCTATATAATTTGTAATCAACATAAAATTATCGAGAAGATGAAAGTCACGCACTTCCTTCTTTAGATCCACATCTGTGTATAGCCAACCAAAAAATAGAAGCTTGTATATGGCAACTTTGTTAAATATAATTTTAATAGTAACCAAGTTGATTTTTGATGTAGCAGCAACTTCTGCAGTTTTCTTAAAAAAAAATTTTTCCCCCAAACATTAACCCTGTTATTGCAAGGGAAAAACAGAATTGGGCCACATCAAGCACATTTGGACTTGAAGAGTCCTGTTTGTAATTCATTTTACATAGCATTGGAAATGTGTGACAGTTCTCAAGTAGAGCACAGAAAAACTTTTCACGTACCTCTTTTGCAATGTCGCCTCCAGGGGATTACAGTACAGGAATATTCCCTGGGACAGTACAGCTGAGGCACTTGGAGACCTGAATGGAAATGACAATCATTTCATGAGAGAATTCAAATCAATGCCGGGATACTATTGGTTTAAAAACCTTTACAAATCATTAATAATACTTACACATAAGAATTAATAAATGACAAATACAAACACTGATATATGTACTTACTAGTTTAAAATTCCTGTCTTATTTCAATGAGAGACTATGCAAATATGTAATAATAATAATGACATGCATGCTAATGGTCCAATTTTTTTCTCTGCTGTGGTTATATTAAAGTTTCTATCAGAATCAATTATAATACTGTCAATTGTCTGAATATGCCCTCAGGTTTCATTCTCTGAGAGGCATTCAGCACAAATCTGTGTGTTCTCACAATTTTATCACAGGGAGTTTCCCTTAGGCTGATTAAGGTCCCTTTATCTTAATTAGGTTAACGAGAATCTCTTTGCAGTCTAAAAGAGCCTCAAGTCCAAATTTCTTGTTGCTATTTCTGCAGTAGACTCTCTCAGTCCTGTCTTACTTGGTTTGGGAAGTAGAACAATGCCCTTTTTTGCTTCAGTTCTACCTCCCTAAGATTATTATTTTATTGTTGTGTTGTTGTTTTACAGAGAGCGTATGAATATGAATATATATGAATAACAAATGCCATATTCTAGGAGCTGTGTAGCCCCTTTTATAGGTATTATTTATTTTTTATTTAACGCTCATACAATAATGGCTTGAGGAAGATATTATTACTACCATATTGAAACTCCAAAACTGAATCATACATTTGGTTCAAACCTCTGCAGTAAGGGATATTGCTCGGATTTGAAAGTAGGCCTATATCATTCCAACTCTCCATTTTGCTGCTCCCAATATGCAAAGCTTTCTCTTACACTGTGCATAAATTGTTATAGCAGATGTTTATAACAATTGTGATTTTTTTTTATCCCAACTATCACTGCCATTTGATGTTTCTCTGTTTTATTTTGTGAAGGAAAATCATTGAGGCCAGTTCAGAATTAAAATAGGTAGATTTTTTTTTCAAGGACTTCATCATCACTTTTATTGTAACTCTCCTTATCATTCTGCTGTTACATAAACTTTCAGTTTCAATTTCTTTATTTTATTTTATTATGTTATGTTAATCACCATACATTACATCATTAGTTTTTGATGTAGTGATCCATGATTCATTGTTTGCTTATAACACCCAGTGCTCCATGCGATACGTGCCCTCCTTAATACCCATCACCAGGCTAACCCATCCCCCCAACCCCCTCCCCTCTAGAACCCTCAGTTTGTTTCTCAGAGTCCATAGTCTCTCATGGTTCGTCTGATTTAATATTAAGACTGGATCCCTCTTCTGTTTTGGATGCCTTTCTCTTTCATGCTTCCTCCCCATGACCTGAGGGTAGTAAGAAGTAGTTTTTGATGCCTCTGCCCTGAAAATAGTTTTAGATAAGGACCTTGTAATTCATCCACATTTTATGACTACTAAGAGCTTAAGTTTTATATTTCTCAGAGTTATTTTAGAAAATGAGAAAGGAATGAGTCTACATTTCTGAATTTTAAGGATAGGTAACTCAAGCCATATATATATATATATATATATATATATATATATATATATATATACACCGTTTAGATATCTAAATATTCTATCTCTGAGAAAACATTTCACAGTGGGAAGAGCAAGGTGATTTTTAATTCTATGAAATAGTGTTAAAAATAGAATTATTCAAATGTATCTACTCTAAAATTTTCAACTTCAAAATCATTAGCGAAAAACACCCATGTATGGGCTCTATAAGTTCTCCAGGTAACTTATTTCATGGAATGTTGCCCTTTTTTGGCTACTATCATCTCTAATTTGGAAATCAGTAATAGCGTCCCCAGGCTTCTGCCTCCCTCCCCCCACTAGTATATTCTCAGTACAATAGCTAAAGAGGACTAATTTAAAACACACCGTATTCTCCAACTCCTCTGCTCAAAATCAATGTGTTTCTGCCTTAGTTAGAATAAAAGCCAAAGTTCTAACTATGGTTTATGAGGCCTGGCCCCCTTGACCACTCTGAGCTCTTCCCCTAATAGTCTCTGTCTCCCTTATTTTGCTCCAGTCACACTACCTATCTTACTCTGCCAGGAGCACACCAGGCACACTCCTGCTTCAGGGCCTTTGTACCTGCCCTTTCTTCTACCTGGAACACTAGTTTTCAATATCTATGTGGCTCAGAGCCTCACTTCATTAAATCATTTATTCAAAAGCCCTTTTCTTCCAGTGAGACCTTCCCTAAGCACCTTTTTAAAATTGCAGAGACCTTCTACCCCAACCCATCCATCTGTTTTCTTTGGTGTATCTTTTCTCCATATCACTGAGCATCATCTGAATATTTTATACTTCATTTAGTCTGTTTTCCTCAACCAGACTATCAGTTGTTTGAGGGCTGTGATTTATCTGCTCATTTTTCTCACTGCTGTGTGCCTAGCACCCACCATAAGGCATGACATATAGTAGTTTCTCAACAATTATTTATTGAATAAATACATAAAGGAATACATATTTTTTCTAGGATGATTTCCAATAATCTATTTATTTATTCTTCACAAAGTTATGAGCAACTCCTATGTATAGGTCCTATACCAAGCACTGGGGATAAAACAGTGAATTTGAAATTTATTTCTGGTTATCTTATGGAACAAATAAATAGTTTTAACAGGAGATATTTCTAATTTACAAGATACATCTGGCATTTCCCCTGCTGTCCCACTCCCACCCTTCTTTTTTTAAAGATTTATTTATTTATTTTAGAGAGAGAGAGAGAGAGAGTGCGTGCACACGTGGTGGGGGGTTAGAGGCAGCGGGAGAGGGAAAGAGAGAATCTCAAGCAGAATCCCTGCTGAGTGGGGAGCCTGATGTTTTCTCATGCCTTTGATGTGTTACTTGAACTTGCCTTCAGCAATATCTTGCCCCTTTCAGTTTTTACACTTTTTTTTCATTTCCAAATGTCTTTTTTTTTTTTCCTTCCTGTATTTCTTTCCACTCTGGGCTCTTAAAAGATCTTTGTAAACATAGGTTTTATAACCACTTGTCTCTTTTGTTATTCAGTAGGATTATTCTTTGGAATAATTACGTTATGGAGCCTGCCATTAATTTCCCAACCTATATCCCGTTTACTGCAGTTGTATATAGAGAAACCCTTTTAACATTTGCCATTTGAAATTATTTAATTGATACCTATCTCCTCGATCCCACACACACAAGCACATGGCATCCACAGCTAGAACTCTACTACTTAAACTGGCTTTTTTTTAATGCTGAGCAGCTATTTGTTTTGCTTTAATTCTAGAGACCTCCAGGTAAAGGGATAAATTCCATAAGTAATATTTTCTAGCATCATTCAACTTGCACCAATGGGACACTTTTTTTTTTTTTTTTTGCCTTTTCTTTCAAATAAACCTTCCTGTTTTAATTTCTTCCTATTCTCTGTTCACTGACAGAGGCAGAGAATGGAGTTCACGTATGTTGAACTGTGTTCTTTCATATGAAGGTAAGGCCAGTCTTCTTCAGGCTGAACATACCTGACCTTAGCACTGCATTTATGATCTCTTTTGTAACCAATTGCTAATCTGACTTTTTTGGTTGCATTTTCTCTCTTCATAGCAACTACTTGCAATTGTGTATCTCAAAGAGAAATATCATTCCAATATAGGACAATTCTAAATATCTTTTAAAAAATCCTCCATTATTCTAAAATTATACCTATCTAATTATCCAGTCCGCATGTTGTGTGTACTTATGTTGCCTTCAGCAATATAAGCCTGTGTTTCACTTTAATTCAACAATGGGAGAACGAGAGGAAGGATGTGCTTTTTTTGCAATATTCTTGAGGTTGCTCTGGGCACATATTTACAGGAGTCTGCCATTTATTAAGAATAATCGGCAGAGAAAGGCAAAGAAAAATGATAAGGCATATCCATTCCCTAGGGCTCTAATGTTCAGGCTCAATTGGAGTCTTGAGGGTATTTTAACACCTAAGGCCTCTGACTATAAATCTGTCCCTCAGGTCTTTTCAGTTATTTCAGGGAAGTGTCAGTTGCTCATGGTACAAGAAGCAATTATCCCCACGCAGAAAATAGTTCAAGGAAAGAAAGGAAGAAACCTAGTTAGTGAAACAAGGTACCGAGAGAAGAAAACTTACAAAGAAAATAAAAGAGCATATTGAAAAAAGTACAATGATATATATTTACTGTTTATCTTATAGTCACAAGATAAATATATAGTGGCATATAGCTATATTCATCTGTATCTACATGTGCCTCTATATTTGTATCTCTCCTACATGTGCACACATATCCAGTCCGTAACCAAGAGGAAGCAGACCTGGTGGTTAAGAGCTCAAACACAAAATTTGATAACTCAAGTTGAAACCGAGGCTCTGCCAGGCCCTAGTCATATGACATGGACAGGATACCTACTAGGTGTGGGCTTCAATTTATGTATCTCTCAAGTGCAGCCATTACTTACCTCCTTTGGCTGTTACGGGATTAGAAGTGGTAACAGGCATAAGACATTTAGAATGTGCCTGGTGAAGATATTATTTAAACATGGTGGTTCATTTAAAAATCTCATACCTGAACAAAAACAAAAAAGTATTCTTTAACACACTTCACTCTCTTCTAAGGAGGATGGGTCCAAGAAACTGAAAGCTTTTTGTTGCTGTTGGCCAAGGGGCTAGGTGGTAAATGCAAATTTATCACGACTTGGACATGTTGCCATAGGCAAAGAGTAAGCTGTTTAGAGCCCTAAGGGAGCTACGTAAGAGACAGGAAGTCCCTCTCCCTACTTCCCTGGCCCCGGCACTGTGTGAGGTGAAGACAGCAAAGGAGAACCTCAAAAAAAGGGAGGAGGGCAGGATTGGCTCCCTGTCTGGGAGGCTTTGAAGGAGGGGCTGGTCTAAGGTGCATTTTGGAGTGAGATGGTGAGTGCTGTGTAATAGAAGTCCTCCCCACCAGCCAACTTCCCTGCCCCAGCCTCTGGGTAATCTTGCCCTTTCTCAATTTCACCGGTGGTAATTGGTTTTCTTCTGAAAATAGGTCAAGTTGCTCAGTTTCACTTAACAGCTTGAGACCAGGGAAGAGTCAGTCTGTGCAGTCTCACCTTTCCATGGGCTACTACTTAAACAGAAGGACTTTAAATTGCTGAGCACACTAATATCATGATACCCCCTTCCCTTAGAGGTAGGCACTCTACCATGAGTTGTACAATTTTCTACAATGACATTTTGATCACCAAAGTCAAATTTCCCAAATCATGTAGTTTCTCTAGAGGAGAGTTACAAAATTTCTAAATTTTGCTAGATTTTTCTAGCCTAGAGCCAACTTATATTTGAAGATATTTACACATTTCTTATAAACAAAAATAACATTCATCATCAAGGGTCTTAACAGTTTTGCAGAATACATTTTCCCCTATGAATGTTAAAGAGCACAGCTCAGGAACTAAGCAATCATATTGGACTCAGAATATTCAGAGGATTAATTCTGGATTTATTTTGGATTGTCAGTGAGTCACTTGGGTAAGTGACCTAACTCTTCTTTTTGCCTCAGTTTCTTTTTGATGGGATTGGAATGATAATAAGACTTCTCTTTTGAGACTGGACCTGGGAAAGGAAATTTAAAATATTTTTTTCACCTAAGCTTTACCATATAAGTGCTGAAAATATCAGAGAACGAATTTCATGCTTAACTAACAAAATTAATTGCTTAAGTATTTAAATGCAAACCAACACACTGTCAAAGACTAGACATTGAAAACTGGAACTGATATTTATGAAAGTTAAATGAAGTTATTTCAAGTATCCAGTGAGTATTTAAGTGCCTCCTATGAGCTAGGAAATTTCCTGGGGACTCAATGGCAAATGCTAAGATGGATGCTCACCGTTAGCCCCTCTTGAATTTTCAGCCTTAGAAAGGAGACACTTAAACACCTGTAATGTAAGCACATCACAGGGCCACACAAGGCACCCCAGACATATCAGGGAGTCTTTCCAGAGAAAATAATGATTAAGTTATATCTTGAAGTACAGTTAGGGTTACAGATGTGTGTGTGGGAACGTGGTGAGGGGGCAAGAGAAGGGACCACAGTTAGGACGAAAAACTGGTCCTAGGTCATGAAAATCATGTATAGTGGGTAAATTTGAAAAGATGAGCATGGCAGTATCCTATGTGTATCGTGTGGAGAGTGGAGAAGAAAAGCAAATCAGGGATCCTAAAAAAGAACGTTGCAGACATCTTAGTGAGAGACTGTCATGATCTGGACTGCAATTTTAGCAGTGAGGGTAAGGAGAAGTTGATAAATTCAAGAGACATTTAAAGGTTTTAATTATCAGAACTTCCTGATTGATTAGAATGAAGGTGATCAGGGTAAGTGGAGACACAAAGAAAAATAATTACCAACTTGGTAGATAGCGATGTCTTTCAATTAGAAAGAAAGGTGGGTTTAGGGCGAAAGATTAGTTTAGTTTGGATGAATTGAGGGTGGCATACTTAAAAAACAGAACACCACAATACTAGGGTTGTGGAGTGATACGATGGTTATTTAATCTGTTTATTCTATTTATGTGGATGTGACGCAGTGATGTTCTGCAGAGTGTTTGGAGGGACTTCAGAAATGATGAACCGAATAGTTTCATGCCATAGAGCTAGCTGTTCCATCAGAAAAGCTCAAGGTAACTGTCAAGGCTAAAGAGAGAGGTGTCAATGCTTAGTAACAAAGAATCACTGCAAAATTGGCAAGAGAGATTAATTTTGTCTCCTGTGCTTCTTTTTTCTTCTTGCAGCACTGCTTTACTTTCTTCTCTAGGTTTGCGTCTGTTTGATTCCGGCCAAACTCTACCAATATCTAAATAGAGAAAACTGTGCTTCCTAAGCTGCGAATGGCAGAGTTGAGAATTGCTGCTCTCTTTCTTTGGCTGCCAGCATTTAGTCCTGAGGCCCAGTTGAAAGGAGGTAACTTGTTGCCTGGGTGGCTCAGTCGGTTAAGTGTCTGCCTTTGGCTCAGGTCATGATCCTGGGGTCCTGGGATCGAGGCCCCCATTGGGCTCCTTGCTCAGCGGAGAGCTTGCTTCTCCCTCTCCCACTGCTGCTCCCCCTGCTTGTCCTCTCTCTCTCTCAAATGAATATATAAAATCTTTAAACAACAACAAAAGAAAATAGGTAACTCATTGAAAAAAAGGATGATATATTCTGTGTTTTTTCCTCACCCTTAAATTCCTGGCAGTGTTTTTCCAGCTCTTCTACCTTTCCTTTCCTTAAAAGTTGCAAGAGCAATATGTAGGACATAACCTCCTGCTTTTTCTGAGTAGATTAAAGTAACGTGGTAATTGGTCTGCTGGAACTTGGACTTCCTTATTCTGAGAAGGAGAGAACAGAAATGATTCCAGGCAAAAATGGGAAAATAATAAGCTAATTTTCAGGGCTTCTCTCTGTGTGTGTGCACACTTGTGCATGTGTGTTTTTAAGTGTGTTTAGCTGCCTCGCCTGGACTTTGTTTTGACCTCTTTCTGTGCAGGCATTTGCCTAGTACCCTACTGCTGACCCAGTGCTCTTCTTTAAACCCTTTTCCTAGAAGTCCCCAAAACCCATTTTGCTATCAAAACCTATAGATACATATTTTTGGTATGTAATGTATGGGGAACATTGGGGGGGTCAGTGGGCTTTTAGTAATAAGCAATGTTAAATGACCCTATGAATAGTCATTCAAAGACAACTAGCAAGCCTAAAAAATGCTCCACATTTTTAAACTTCAAGTAAGCCTTCTACAATAAATCTTTCAGTTATTTTTAGAATGAAAATGCCTAGAATGTGGATTGTTAGCTCACCAAGTAGGGATGTGTGCACTGGTTGCAATGACCCCATTGATTTGAGTTCATTCCCAACTATGATTTTTGACGAATCTTTAGTCTCATGTGTCCAGTTCTGCTTTGCCATTCTCTTATTTTGGGGATAGATATTTTTAGACTTGATATCCAGAAAGGCAGTTTTTTTTCCTCAGTTATATACAGACCTTTAAATATTGTTAAACCTATACCTCCAAGTAAACCAGAAATTCTGAACTGACATAAAGTATTAGCACCCACCCCTTCTTTGAGCTGTTGCAGTTGTAATTATGGGGGAGGTACAAAATTAAAGATCATTTTGAAAATGTAAATTTCCTCTTCTTGTTATTAAAGTTTATACAAGCTGAAGTGTGAATTCATGTATTAATAAGTGCTTTTTTTATTTGCCTGCTGAGAAGAAAAAGTTGACTTTTGCTAGAGTCATTTAATTCTTTAAGAGTAATGAAATATCTGAAGGCATCTCTACTTAGTTTTAAGAGAAATAAATATAGGGTGTCTCACCCATAAAGAGTTAGGATTACATTTGCTTTCTTTGTGTGAAAGATACATAATTCATAAGCTAATGAGTTGTAAAGGTCTTCTCACAAGTAAAATTATATTATCACTCCCAGGAGTAAGATAGTTTAACTATTCTGTAATAACTCATTCAAGTTTATTTTATCTTAACTTTTAAAACATAATCCCTTCTTTTTAATTTTTTCATTAAAAGAATGCCCAGACACAGAGGTGGGAGTTACTAGAGTGAAAACGGAGAGAAATCTTAGATAATATTCACATGTTTATCTTTTTTTTAAAGATTTTATTTATTTATTTATTTTTAAAGAGAGAGAGTTAGTGAGCAGGGGGAGGAGCAGAGAGAGGGAAAGAGAGAGAATCTCCAGCAGAGTCCATGATCAGTGCAGAGCCCAACACGGGGCTTGATCCCAGGACCCTGAGATTATGACCTGAGCCAAAACCAAGAGTTGGACGCTTAACTGACTGAGCCACCCAGGTACCCCATACATATTTATCTTTTGATGAAGAAGAAAGTTAATTGTTAAACAAATTAGGAATAAAAGCATTGACTGTTTAGTAGCTAAAATATAACTACCATTAGATAACTTAAATTTTTTCAAGAAGCTTATTTCCTTTTGCCTTTATGGCTTCATCCCTCTGGTACAGAGTCTTCTATAATGACTCTTGTTGATCTTGCTTTCTGGTATTTATGCCTTTGTGTAACCCCCTTCATTCTGTGTATGGGCTCAACCTGGTGACTTGCTTCTAACAAATGGCAAAGTGAGGTGACATTACTTCTGAGATGAAGCTGTAAAAGACTGTGACTTCTGTCTTTGCTTACTCTCTCTCTCTCTCATTCTGGTAGTCCCTCTGGCCTTTCTCTCTTGCTTGTTCTGATGAAACAAGATGCCACAAGAGGCCTATGTGGCAAGGAACTGAGGGTAGCCTGTGACCAGCAGCCAATAAGAAACTGAAGCCCTTTGTCCAATAGCCCTTGAGGAACCGCATCCTGATTACAACCATGTAAATAAGTTTGAAAGTAGATCCTTCCCCAGTAGAGCTTTCACATGAGATCACAGCCCTGTCCAGCACCTTGATCACAGCCTGCTGGTCCCCAAGCCAGAGAGCACATGTAAACTGCACCTGGATTCCTGACCCACAGGTCTTGTGAGCTGATAGATGTGTTGCTTTAAGGCACTAAGTTTTGGGATAATTTGCCAGAGTAATAGTAACTAATAAAATCCCAAATAAGTATTCACTACTATACTGTACTTTATGTATTTAAATTTCTATTGTGTATAAATTTATCAAAGCTCAGTGACAGCTGTTATGTAAATTAAATATTTATAAATATGGAACATGTATATAATCCCAGAAGATATTTTAAAATCATACTGTTTTCATGGTGAATTTGTCACCAAAGAAAGAGGAAACATAATTTTGAATTTAATGGACAAGTAATTTTCCTCTCCAGGATAATTTTAATCTGAGGTCCTGAGATTTGTGATGGGTCATTACAAGCATTTTGGGTGAGAAAATTTTTCCCTGCAAAAAGTATATGTTACCTGGTCCCTTCCCACTAGAGAACAGTAGTGGGTCCCAGATATTGAGAAAACAAAAATATACCCAAAGAATTCCCCATCCATCTGGGGGATGGGGAATGGGTTCTAGATTAGAAGTACAAAAAATTCCTGGGTGGGCATTAGCCTGTCTATGAGCCCCCTCTCCAAAAAATCAATGTAAAATGTTCTGTGCTTCTGTGCATTTTTCTGGAGAAAGAGTTCATGACTTTCCTAGGATACTAAAAAATGCTTGTGGCTCCCAAATATGTTAAGAATACCTGGAATACACTACCAGACTAATTTTGTTATAGTGGTTAAAACATTGTTTAATAACAAGAGTTAGTTGGTTTAATTAAATGATTTTTGTACTTATTCAACACATCTATCAAGGACCATACTAGGCAGTAGAGTTACAACACTAAAAAGACATTTGTGATTCCTCTCCCAAGGAGCCCACACTTTAGTAGGAAAGCCATATATTAATCATGAAGAGTTCTGGGAAGACAAATTAGAAAATGTTTGTAAGCATATAACTGGGTGTGCCAGTTGTTTGCCTCTTTGTTGTCAGATCCATTCTCTTCCTTCTCTTGCTCAATTAATACAAGAATGCTCTGCAAACAACATTGTGCAGGCTTCTTTGCCATCTGATGTCTTCATGGATTTGACTAATGGGAGCCTTGAGCAGAAGATTGGAGCATCCAAAGCAGAGAGAGGCCAGAATAACTCTCCCCTCTCTCTTTGCTTTAGGAGGATCTCTCAGCAGTGGCTTTGTTTCCTCCTTGCCTATAACTCCAACTGGGCAGCTTCTACCTCTGTGGTTCAAGTATTCATTTGGTGGCTCCAACTCCTGATATCTGGTAACACTATTTGTTCCCTAGACTTTATTCCAGTTCTAGTCTATACCTACTTGGTGTGAGTTCTGTTTCCTAACTGGTCCCTGATTGCTGCACTGGGACACTCAAACTGGTTAGAGAAGAGATGTGTCAGGCAGACTTTCCCTGAAGATGTCAGAGATGAACTGAAGTCTGAAATATGAGTATATATTAACTAAGTCAAAATGAGGTAAGATAGGCAAGAGAACATTCCAAGAAGAATGTATGCTTGTAATTTCCCCAAACTTGAAGGTCAGTGTTGTTGAAGTTTGGAGAGTTATGTGGAACATGGCATGAGATGAAGTACATAAAATACTAAATTTTACAGGGCTTTAGTCAATGTTAAGAAATTTGGTCTTTATCATAAGAGCAATGGGAAATGTTTCATGGGTTTTTGAGCAAGTGGTTTTGAGCAATGAGGTGACATGTTCCAATGTGTGTATTTTTAAATATGTGTGTTTTTAAAGTTTTAATATGTGCAGAATAAATTAGGAAGGCTTATAAGTAGACACTGGTATGAGAGACAAAAAGTTATTGTACTAAAAGAGTGATGCTAGTTTGGGCAATGTTGTATAAAATATTAAAGCTATTTAAAGTACTTTAGTGATGCTTTGGAGAGGGGGGTAAATCAGATGAGGTACATAATTGATTCTCCTTGGCAAAAATGTTAATGATGATGCCATTTAATGGGTTAGAAAAACTAGAGAAAGAATGGATTTGGGAAATAAGATAATAACTTCTTTTTGGATCTTTTGATTTTTTTTTAATTTGAATGTCATTGGAAAAATAGTATAAGAGTCTATTTGTTGGGATGGCAGTGTTGGATTTAACATTAATAATCCCCTTTACTGGATTTTTAAACTTTTGCTCTGTTGGGTAGTCAACTAGCAAAGAGTTGGTCTGGACATATTTTAGGTATGTCATCTGTGATCTTGATTAGATGAACTTGTTAACTGTAATCTTGGTAAGATAAGCATTTCCATTTGAAAATATTTTAAATAAATTTTCAGAAAGCTTAGTTTTCTGCAAGCATATGTTATTCATTTTAGTGTTTCTATTTTCCACATCCCTTAATATACACTAGATGCTTACTAAAGTTTTGGAAATTTTAATTGAATTATGCTTTTCAAGATGATGTCTACTTTTTTTTTCTCTTCCTAGATTAACATTGTTAATCATATGGAAAATTGAATGAAGTTTAGAAACGTAACAACTCTTAGTTTGTGGTGATCAATGTGGTCCTCTCTGAAAATCTGTGTGTGAGAGAAAAATAGAATGCCAAATAGTTTCTACATTTCAGAGTTAAGTCAATGGATCAAACGCTGATTCCAAACTTTAGTGCTTAGAAAATATGAATTACTTCAGGTTTCATAAAAAAAAGCTAATTACTTCTACTCATTTAAAGTTCTTGACATAGTTTCCTCTTCATTGTTTCTTTAAAGCTCACGTTTAGATATGATATTGTAATATTTTCAAAGTATATGGAATGAAAATGTGGACATCTGTTTGAATCAAGTCACTAGAAACACTCAACAATTTCAACAAAAACAGGATGAAAAATCTGATTTTTTTTTAAAGATTTTATTTATTTATTTATTTTGAGAGAAAGAGAGAGAGACAGAGAAACAGCATGAGAGGGGAGAGGGTCAGAGGGAGAAGCAGTCTCCCCGCTGAGCCGGGAGCCCAATGTGGGACTCGATCCCAGGACTCCGGGATCATGACCTGAGCTGAAGGCAGTTGCTTAACCAACTGAGCCACCCAGGCGCCCGAAAAATCTGATTTTTGAATATGGTTGTGCTCCGTACTTTGAGAATGCTCCTTTACAAAAAAATCAGAGTATTTTAAATGAACTATCTTCTTTTAGGGCTTTGTAGGCTGTTAATGGAGAGAACTTTTGGAAAAAATGTGGAGGACAACTTTCCTTGACTGCAAATTATTAGATTAATTCAGATGTCAGGTTCACCTCATTAACATTCTAAACTCTTTATGTCAAGAAAGACATCTGTCGAGATCACATAATCTGTTATTCTGAGATTACCACTCTACTTTTAGAATAGCATCTCATTGTGTTTCAAGCAAGCTCCCTGTACCTGCAAAAGTAATTCCAAATTGTCTTGTTTTTAACTTGTTTGTGTGTGGAGAGGTGTTTTTTTTTTTTTTTTTTTGCTTTGTGTTTGTTTGTTTTTGCTGTATTCATTTTCTGTTTTTATTAATTTAGTAATTTTATGATAACATAAAACTCCAAGTAGCTATCATGTGGCGGAAGCTTTTTCAGAGAGAATTTAAAACAATATTGCATTGACGCAAACATCTGTACTTGAATGTTTACTTTAAACATTTTATATCAGTTTAACATAACAATTTTGGTAAAAATTTATGTGAGTAATGCAAAATCATATCAATAAGGGATAGTGTTCTACCTCACAGAGAAGAGAATAAAACGTTCAACAATCCCTATGCGTAGGAAAAGACAATATGCCCTCTTTTCACAAAGACATACAAGATGGACTTGGAATGTTCACCATTTATTAATACAAGACATGATGAAAAGGTGAAAAACAGGATGAAAAATAGTAAATTTTTCAAATTTTTTTCAAATAGTAAATGCATAAAGGTTATTTAACTTTTTGTACAATAGTCTGTAATTGGTGATGGGGCATGAAACCAGATTCACTGAATAGCTTAATTTGCATAGTATTCACTGAATAGCTTAATTTGCATAATATTATAATAAAACCATTCAAGACATATTTTGGTATTAAAGTACATCAAATTATGTAATTTAATATAAAAATCAGGTCTTTTATCTAGAGTCAATAGATTTATTTCCACTTTACTCTTGTCCACTTGGGTTTTGCTTACTTAGTTTTAAAGCATGAGGGAAAATGTTATGGTACAGTCATGGTTTGGGTGTTGAAGTGTAAGGTGTGGCTAGCTGCAAGCAATGAGTCTCCTTCCTTCCCTATTAGTTTCCCACTTCCATTTGTACACCATTTTTATAAAAGTTTTGAGATGTCATCTATTCAGACAACATCCACCAAAAAGTGATTCTCTTCTTCAAATGAACTGACCTAAGTCAAGCAGCAAAATGCATAGTGGTTGTGGAGGAAAGGATCTGTGGCCTCCATGGATTTAGATTCTGGTGTTGAATACTCTAGAATATGGAAAAGTGGTGTGAATGAGTTAGAATTTAAATCACTGTACAAGAAACTCAAGCAGATATTTCTGGTATTTGGCATCTCTAATCAATGTCATTTCAAGAATAAAGACATTATCGTTGGCATCTAGGTCAATTCTTTTAAGTATTGTTTTTTTTATAATGGTATCAAAGGATTTTAGTATCTCAGCATTGCAGATTAGCAAGTATTAACAATTCCATTTTTTAGTTTATTTTTTAGGTTTTTTTTTAAGATTTTATTTATTTATTTGAGAGAGAGTGAGAGAGATCACAGAGGGAGAGGAAGAAGGAGAAGCAGACTCGCCACTGAGCCTGATGAGGGGCTTGATCCCAGGACCCTGAGATCATGACCTGAGCCAAAGGTAGACGTTTAACCAACTGAGCCACCCAGGCTCCCCAAGTAATAACAATTTCAAATACAGTTAGAGGATTATTAAAAATTATTCATCTCTTCAGGGACAGTAAAACAAACAAAAAATGCTGATAGGAAACTATTTGTATAGTGTTTACACATCTCTTGACAATGTCTTAACTACTAATCAGTGAAAATTCAAACCTTTCAAAAATTATTTTTGTTCTCATAGTGATTTTCAGATTAAATTCAAATCCTTCTCCAGAGCTTCACAAATCCTCTTCCATTTAAAACTTGTAAAATCTTTATTGTACTAACTTGAAAAGATAAGAAAATATGACCCCTGAAGTATAGGAATTCCCCATCCCCCCATTTGTGACAGCAAATGAATAATATATCCAAATTACAATGATAATAACTATAAAAACAAAAGCAGAACAACTTTCGATTTTATGCTTCAGCTAAATGAGGTATCCCTGTGTGCTTTATAGATATGGATAATGAGAATCAGATCAGTCTTATTTGGAAACAATGAGTATGTAACTGAATGAAAATACTGTGTAAGTAAGTTATACTTTCTTTTCATAATACTTCCAATTATTTGTATGTTTTATTATTTTTTTAAGATTTCATTTATTTATTCATTTGAGAGAGAGAAGGAGAGCATGCAGTGAGTGCAGGGATGGGGCAGAGGGGGAGGGAGAGAATTCCAAGCAGACTCTGCACCAAGTGTGGAGCCTGACATGGGGCCCGATCCCATGACCCTGAAATCATGACCTGTGCCAAAACCAAGAGTTGGACACTCAACCAACTGAGCCACCCATGTGCCCTTTGTATGTTTTAAACAAGTTCCTTTTCTTTTGTGCAAAAATGATTATTATATTGGACACACAGTCTACTGAGTGTGCATGATATATAAAAGCAGTTTTAAAAAATCTTAAGTTGTGCACTCTGTATTGAAAGGAGAAAAAGAACAGCAAAGACTCAAGGCACCGAGGCAGAAAATACATATGCATCATGCTTATCTGCTATTAATTTTGCACCAAATTCTCCTCCTTTTCATGCTACTAACAATGATAATGCTTCCTAAATTCTAATTTCTGACTTTACATTTCTGGCATGGATAAATGGAATTGATTTATTTTGACAACTTTATTGAGATATAATTTACATAGATAGCATAAAAATTCACACATGTAACAATCCAGTGAATTTTAGTAAAGCAACAAAGTTGGGTAGCCATTGCCAGAATTCAATTTTTAATAGTAAATACCACAACAAATACAAAATCTTGTGCCTGTTTCCAGGCATCCTTGTTCCCAGCCCCAATCCCAGCTAACCACAAATCTACTTTCTCTCTCTTTTGCTTGCCATTTTGGACAGTTCTTAGAAAGGGGAATCATACAGTGTATTTGGTCTTGTTTCTTTTTTTACTTAGCATAATTGTTTGAGGATCATCATCCCTGTAGCATGTATCACAACGTTTTTTCTTAATGCAGCTCATACTCAGTTTTATGGATGCACCAATTTTTCTTTATGCATTCACCAGTTGAAGAACATTCCAAATATTTACACTTTTTTATTATTATATGTAATGCTCCTATACCTTCACTTGCAAGTGTTTGGTTGGGCCTATGTTTCAGTTCTCTTCTGTAGAAATCTATTTTTACAGTATTACTGAACCCTTTTCAATTTTTAACATATTAGAAGCTGACAGTCTGCTTGTCAAAGTGGCTGCAATTGTTTTCATTCTCAGCAGCAAGGTGTGAGAGTTCTAGTTTCTTCACATCCTCAAAAACACTTGTTACTTTCTGTTTCTTTTTTTAAATTTTTCCTTTCCTGTGGGTATAAAATGGCTTTTGACATTTTATGTCCCTAAATCAAACGATTTTGATCTTTTCATGGGTCTCCTGGCAATTTGTACATCTTCTTGGGTGAAATTTCTATTCAAATCTTTTGCCTACATTGAATTTTATTTAGTCATGTTCTTGCATTTAAAGGATTCTTTATGTATTCAAAACACAAGTCAGTTATCTAATATATGATTTCCAAATACTTTCCTGGGTCTGTAATTTACTATTGCTCTTTATTAATATTGGTATTTGATCTCCAAAATGTTTTAGTTTTGATAGACTCATTTCTTTTTTGCATGTATGGTTTTGGTGTTGTGTCTCAGTGATCATTGTATATTTCTGGAGCACAAAGATGAGGATTCCATTTTCTTCTAATGGTTTTAATGCTTTGGCCTTTACTTGTAAGCCTGTTTTCTATTGTTCATTAATTCCTTTGAGGGGAGGGGATTGAGTTAAGGTCCTTCAGTCATCCTTAGCATGATGATATGTCATGATTCTAAAATCATTTATGGAAAAAATTATTATTCCTGCATCGAATCCTTTGGAAACTTTGCCAGATTTCAGTTGTTGAAAAATATATGCATTTATTTTGAACTATGAGTTCTGTTCAGTTGGGCTATATTTATATTCTATTACTGGTACTATTCTCTCTAATAAGTTTTGAAATGAGAAAATTTTCATTCTACCACTTGGTTCTACTTTTTCAAGATTTTTAAGGCTCTTCTGGAACTCTGACATTAATTTATGAATTTTAGTGTCAACGTGTCAATATCTGCTAAAAAAAATAAACTGTGATTTTAATAGCCATGTTTTAAAATCTATAGGTCTCCCTGATTCTATTGGCATCTTAACAATATTGAATCTTTTAATCCATTAACATGGATTTGTATTCCGTGGAATTATATTACACTGTGTGGATATATATATGTTTTATTTTTCATCTGACCCCAGTTGAAGGGCATGTGGTGGTTCCTCTTTACTGATAATATAAATAATGCTGCCGTGACTTTCACATCCATGTTATCATGTGGATTGTTTTCATTTCTTTTAGATTATTAGTTGTACTCTTGTTGTTTCTTGTAGGAAAAAATTTGTTAGTATTATGCCTTTCTCTACTGCTACTGCATTAGCCCTCCCCAGAAAGTTGGTTATGAGGACAGGAATTAAGCTTTGAAAAAGAATGAAATCTTGCCATTTGCAATGATGTGGATGGAGCTAGAGGGTATTATGCTAAGCAAAGTAAGTCAGAGAAAGACAAATACCGTATGACTTCACTCATATGTGGAATTTAAGAAACAAAACAGGTGAATATAGGGGAAAGAAAAAAAAGAGAGGGAGGCAGACCATAAGAGACTCTTACAGATAAAGAACAAACTGAGAGTTGATGGCGGGGGGCTGGGCTAGATGGGTGATGGAAATTAAGGAGGGCACTTGTTGTGGTGAGCACTGGGTGTTATATGTAAGTGATAAATCACTAAATTCAACTCCTGAAACTAATATTACACTATATGTTAAGTAACTAGAATTTAAATAAAAATGTAAAAAAAAAAGAAAGAAGGAAATAGACAATAAAATAAAATAAAAAGAATTGGATTTTGAGTAAAAGAGTTAAAATAAATTTTCTGTGCCAAACACATGCTTGCTCAATTGAGGTATGTGGAGGCAATATGCCTGATCAACAGCTGGAGCTCACCAATTAGCCTTATGAAGGTGTGTGTGTGTGTGTGTGTGTGTGTGTGTGTGTGTGTGTGCAGGTGCGTTACTTAGGCAGATGTCATGTGGGGTCAGAAGGGGACCATATTAGGTAGCACCTATGGGTGATTGATTTAGGGATCACATGCCCAAGTTTGGCATGATTATCACTTTGTCTTTTTATCCCTTTCTGTGTTACTTGTTTCCATCATATATTACATATTTATATGTTTTACCAGTTTCAGAAGCTCAGCTGAATTGAGGGAGAGAGAGCTGAGCTGTCAGGTGTTAGAGTGGCTGATGAAAGCAGCAGGCCAAACATGAAAGACTTAAGCCTTTAATCAGTTACTGTGATGATTTAAGTGAGAGTTTAAAATGGGAGAAAGTGCTGACTCCCTTTGTTCCATGTTCCCCCATGGAATGGCACACAGGTCAGGGGTCAGGTGGCTCTGCACAGTCATGGGGGTTGTCTCACTTTTGAGAGAGTCCTGAACAAAAGGCTCTAGTAGTTTTATAGACCCTAGGGTGGAGATGGGGCCTGGGGCTTGGGTGTGTGGGGAGACACGGAGGAAGAGCTAGGAGTAGAAAAGTACTGATTACTGAGTCAGAGTGGAGAAAAGTGTCTTCAGGTTTTCCCTCTTCTCTTCCCTGTAAGGATGCCTCAGCAGAGGCTCCTGACTCTTCTGCCCAAGGCCTCAGATAAAGAGACCTAGGAATGAAGACACAGGAGCTGGGAATATAAACATGGGAAATAGCATGACTGGCCAGGGGGCTCGAGTCCCCTGCTGCAGCTCCCTTCAGAGACTGCAGTGCACTGACTCTGCACCAGTCTGGTGTGGGGAGGGTGGCTTTCCCCCATGAGGACTATCAGGTGAGGCCACTGTAAGTGCCTATGGTCAGGCCTGAAAAATCACACATAGGATTTTAACTAGGGGTTGGACTCTTCCACCAGTTGCTAACTTACTATCAAAATTTAACACATCTTATGACGTTTGCCTTTGGCTTACAAGACATTGGCTTACTTATAACTGATTCTTAACAAATCCTGTGAGCTTCACCTGTATTTCATAAGCTTCTTGCTTAAATTACTCTCTACGCTTAATACTTGGTATGGGTTTCATCTATCCCATTCGTCTTCTTGCCCTCTATAGCAGAATTGAATGTTCTCAAACAATACAGAAAATTCACATTGCCAGTGTATTCATTTTCTACATTTTTTTTCCAAGGGGAGATGTTCAGGGGAGAAAGAGGAAATCTATAAAAATAGGGAAAAGGCTGATACAGTAACTCAATAATGTCAATAAGGTGTCAGTTTTCTTTTATCTTGTTGTTCCACTATACTGATCATGCGAATTTTGTCTTTCTCGTTTCAAGATGGATTTCATATTTCCAAACATTACATACATTTTCTAGGAAGGAACATGAATAAAGAGAAAAAGAAAAAGTTGCTACCCATATCAGCAAAGCAAATATTTTCCAAAACTTTTGCCTTCTGCTTCATTAGTCAGAGAGTCCATGCGGGACATCTTTGTTGGAGTGTCTATTCAAGCCTTTGCGCATTGTCTAACTGGATTGTTTATTTTCTTACTGTTGAGTGTAGAGAGTTCTTCATAGACTCTTTTCACTTCTTTTTTTTTTAAATTCGGATATAGTTAACACTGTATAAGTTGGAGGTATACAACATGTCAGTTTGATACATTTAATACCAGATGAGTCCTTTATCAGATATGTGATTTCCAAATATTCTTCTTCATCTGTGGCTTGTCTTTTAATCCTCTTAGCAGAGTTTTTTGCAAAGCCAAAAAAAATTAATTTGGTGATGTCCAACTTACCCTTATTTTTCTGTTATAGATTGTGCTTTTGGTTTCATCTTTAAGAATTCTTTGCCGGGCGCCTGGGTGGCTCAGTTGGTTAAGCGACTGCCTTCGGCTCAGGTCATGATCCTGGAGTCCCTGGATCGAGTCCCGCATCGGGCTCCCTGCTCGGCAGGGAGCCTGCTTCTCCCTCTGACCCTCCCCCTTCTCATGTGCTCTCTCTCTCATTCTCTCTGTCTCAAATAAATAAATAAAATCTTTAAAAAAAAAAAAAAAAAGAATTCTTTGCCTAACTATAGGTCATGAATATTTTTTTCCTGTGTTCTCTTCTAAAAGTTTGATAGTTTTACATTTAAGTCTGTAATTTTTTGAGTTAATTTTTGTATGAGGTGTGAGGTTCAGGTTGAGGTGTTTTGTTTGTTTATTTTTGCCTTGGGATGTCTAATTATTCACACACTGCTGAAAAGAATATCTTTCTTCCATTGAATTACTTTTACACTTTGGAGAAGAATTAGTTGGACATATTCGTGTGGGTCTATGTTTTGGTTCTCCCTTTTGCTCCATTGATCTATTTATGTGTTTCTGTCAATATCACATTGTAGCTATATAGCAATTCTTAAGATCAAATAGTATGATTCTTCCAACTATATTCTTTTTTTTAAAAATTGTTTTAGCTATCCTAGTTCACTTTAGCTTATCTATTCAGCCCTAACAAATGTTTTTTTGTAGGTTATCTACACTGCTCTTAAACAGCATTTTATCAATGTATAAACTACTCATTCCTGGCTTTATCTAAAAGGACACAGTAAACATATAAAAAGAGAGATGAAAAAATATAATTTTTTTTCTTTAAAGTTATATGATTTCAGAAACAAAATAAAATTTTCTGATGGAATTTTCTCACCCATCATTATACATGAGGAAACAGATCTAGTGACTGTTCTTATGAACCTGAATTTTCTGGCTTTACCATGTGAGCTGCAATAATTAGTGTACAACATCCATGACATTGTGTTCTGTGAAAATATTTTGTTTTGCAACATGGAAACACATATAAATCAAATGCAAATGAACACAAAGTCATGTAAAAAGTTTATTATTCTAAATTGTTTGATTACCTTTTAGATCAATCTGATCTGACCCTAACTCTAACATCTTACTAGCAGAAGGATTTTAGTGGAAACTCACCTAGGAGTGGGAAGACCTATGTTTTAACCCAATATCTGCCATTTATGAGCTCTGCAATTTTAGGCATCTCTTTTTTTAATGTACTTTTTTTTAAATTTAAATTTTGCTAGGTAACATACAGTGCAATATTGGTTTCTGGGATAGAATTCAGTAATTCATCATTTACATACAACACCCAGTGCTGATCACAAGTGTCCTCTATATTACCCATCACCTATCTAGCCCATCCCCCAGCCATCTCCTTCTATCCACCCTCGATTTGTTCTCTGTCATTGTTACTTATGGCTTGTTTCCCTGTCTCCTTTTTTTCTTTTCCCCCTTCCCATATGTTCATCTATTTTCTTTCTTAAATTCCACATATGAGTGAGATCATATGGTATTTGTCTTTCTATGACTGACTTATTTCACTTAGCATAATACTCTCTAGCTCCATCCATGTCACTGCAAGTGGCAAGATTTCATTCTTTTTGATGGCTGAATAATATTCCATTGTATATATTTACCACATCTTCCTTATCCATTCATCAGTCGATGGACACTTGGGCTCTCTCCATAGTTTGGCTATTGTTGAAAATGCTGCTATAAACATTGGGGTGCACATTACCCCTTTGATTCTGTATTTTTATATCCTTTGGGTAAATACCTAGTAGTGCAATTGCTGGATCATAGGGTAGTTCTATTTTTTTTGAGGAACCTCCAAATTGTTCTCCAGAGTGGCTGCACCCATTTGCGTTCCCACCAAGAGTGCAAGAGGGTTCCCCTTTCTCTGCATCCTTGCTAACATCTGTCATTTCCTGACTTGTTAATTGTAGCCATTCTGACTGGTATGAGGTGGTATCTCATTGTGGTTTTGATTTGTATTTCCCTGATGATGAGTGATGTTGAGCATCTTTTCATGTGTCTGTTAGCCATCTGGATGCCTTCTTTGGAAAAATGTCTATACATGTCTTCTGCCCATTTCTGAACTGGATTATTTGTTTTTTGGGTGTTGACTTTGATAAGTTCTTTATAGGTTTTGCATACTAACCCTTTATCAGATATGTCCTTTACAGATAGATATCTTCTTCCATTCCGTGGGCTGCTTTTTAGTTTTGCTGATTGTTTCCTTCACTGTGTAAAAACTTTTTATCTTAATGAAGTCCCAATAGTTTATTTTTGCTTTTGTTTCCCTTGCCTCTGGCGACATGTCTAATGAGAAGTTACTACAGCCAAGGTCAAAGAGATTGCTGCCTGTGTTTGCCTCTAGAATTTGATAGTTTCCTGTCTCACATTTAGGTCTTTCATCCAGTTTGAATTTATTTTTGTGTATGGTGTAAGAAAGTGGCCCAGAATCTTCTGTGTGTTGCTGTCCAGTTTTCCCAGCACCATTTGTTGAAGAGAGTGTCTTTTTTCCATCGGATAGTCTTTCCTGCTTTGTTGAAGATTAGTTGACCATATAGTTGTGGGCCCATTTCTGGGTTCTCTATTTTGTTCCATTGATCTGTGTGTCTGTTTTTGTTTAGGCGTACCTCTTAATTCTTCTCAAATCCAGATTTCTCTTCTGTACAAATGGTATAATCACTAGCTCAAAAAGTCAGAAATAATATGTTGGTTGTGTGTGTGTGTGTGTGTGTGTGTCGTTCATAAAAATGCCTGGCAAACAGTAGGACATGTGTGGTCATTGTTCTTTTGAAGAGTCTTATGTTCATAGGACAGTGAATCCATGGAAAACCAAATGAAGGGCACCTATGAGGGGGGTACTGGGTAGACATCCTTCTCTGGCAGTCTCATCACCCAGAATGTTTACAGCATCCCTTATGCCCCACTACTTATTAGTGAGAGAAGCTCCCAGTGGAGTGGATACAGGGAAGAATGAAAAATTGGACTGACTCACGGAGGCAACCTATCTGCCATGGATTTCAATCTGAATCTTTAGGTCACAAAACTGTCATACATATTAATATCAATGAAACTAGTTCCTGAGGTGGAAGGATATCTATGTTAGGAATCACTGCCAAATTTCATCATCCTATTTCTTTATACCTCAGTGTACTGTCAGTTTCACAACTTTGTTCCATGTGCTTACTTTGAGTCACATTTTGTTTCTGTTTATTGGCAGAATTTTTCACATGTTCAATGATTTTTTTGTATCTTTGCTTGCCGTAAATGAAGCTTATACATCTGACCTGTGTATTACTCCTGGTGTCAGTAATTACATTCTGATACTGAAACACTCCTTCTGTTCTAATTATAATGGTTTCTTTCATTGCAGAGGAAATGATCATCCTAAAATAGTGTAAGTCATAAAAATAACAATGGCTACTATTTATTCAGGTTAAGTACCTTATATGTAAGATCAGATTTAAATATCTCATATGCAGGCATTAGTACTCTCACTTTAGAGTTGAAGAAATAGAACTCAGAAGTTTTAAATAACTTCAAGTCACAAAACTATTAAGTGGTGGACCATAGATTTGAACCCATGCATGTATGACTTCAAAGTTTTTGCTCTCATCCAGTACAGAATATGTAAAACTGTTGGCTAAATGTTTGGCATTGATACACGAATTTGCCAAAATACTAACTTCGAATTCTCATTCATTCTTTTTTACTTTTTCATTGAAACTTATGTAATTTCTTAATTATTGATTGCAAAGTCTTTTTTTATAAGATTATTATACCTACTTATTGATTCAGCTTATGAGATGTTATTTATTATTATTTATCTGTTATTGCAATAAATAGATATATCATCATTTAATGGTGGTAGCCAAATTTATCATTTGGCCTCACAATAATATGGTGGGCAGTTTCTAGTGTGGCTTGCAGTGACCCAATTTCCTGATATTCATGCTTTTGTGTAATTCCTCCCCTTGAGGATCGGTTGAACCCAGTGACTTGCTTTTAATGTATAGAATTGGAATTATTAGAATATTTTATTCTAATGAATAGAATATGGCAAAAGTAATATCATTTGTGTGATTAGGTTACAAAGGTGTATGTCTTCTATTGTGCTTTACTCTTTTTTGCTGCTACTCTCTCTTGCCTTCTCACTTAATGAAACAAACTGCCATAAACAAGATGCTCTAGAGAGGCCCAAATGGCAAGGAACCAAGGAAGGCCTCCAGTCAACGGCTCGTGAGGACTTAAGGCATCAATCCCGCAGCCCATGAGGAACCTAATCCTGCCAGTACCACCTGAATAAAGGAGGAAGCACATTCTTCCCAGTTGAGCCTATAGATGTAAGCAGCCCTGAGAGAAACCTAAAGCCAGAGGACCCAGTTAAATTGTATAGTGACTGTGAGATAATAAATATTTTTGGTTTAAGCCATTAAGTTTTGGGATAATTTTTTTTTTTTTAAGATTTTTTATTTATTTATTTGACAGAGAGAGAGAGAGAGAGAGAGAGAGCAGGAACACAAGCAGGGGGAGTGGGAGAGGGAGAAGCAGGCTTCCTGCGGAGCAGGGAGCCCGATGCGGGGCTTGATCCCAGGACCCTGGGATCATGACCTGAGCCGAAGGCAGACGCTTAACGACTGAGCCACCCAGGCGCCCCCCAAGTTTTTGGGTAATTTGTTACACAGCAATAAATAACTCACATAAATAAGTTATTCATTTTTAAACTGCTGTATTCTGGTGGTTTGCTCTGACCAGGACCCTACATCAAAGTAAAATTTGACCTTGAAGCAATTATGAAGTAAGTGAGCCTCAAAAAACTTTGGTAATTCAGAGGAAAATATAAGTTGGCTCAACCTTTCTTTGCTCTTAGTTTGTCAAGATTTGGCAAACAGAGCAATGAAGAAAAAAATTATATTATTGAAGACAAAGAAAAATCATGTTATCACAGATTTATAAAACAGTGAAAAAGCTTTCATTCTCACTTCAAATCTTTGTCAAGAATGAGAACATACCCATGTTAAGATATTTACAGAGTGAAAATTGAGAGTTTCACACAACTCTCCACTCTAAAACAACTTTGTATACGCTATGGCCTATGAAAAGATAAGTGTGGAGGTTTTTGTTTATTTGTTTTTAGGGTTTTTTTCCCACTGAAGGTATTAAAAATAGTGTATTAGTTTCCTGGAACTGCTTTAAGGAAGTACCATAATCTTAGTGGCTTAAAACGATAGAAATTTATTCTAAATTCTAGAGGCTGGAAGTTTGAAATCGAGATCTTGACAGGGCCTTACTCCCTATGAAGACTCTAAGCCTCTGGGAGAGGATCCTTCCTTTCCTCTTCTAGCTTTTGGTAGCCCTAGATGTTCTTGGCTTGTGGCAGTATAACTCCAATCTCTGCCTCTGTCTACATATAAGTGTCTTCTCTTAATATGCCTGTGTTTTCAAATGGCATTCTCCTGTCTGTGTGTGTCTGAAATTTCCTTCTTATAAATACAATAGTCATATTGGATTAAGACTCACTCTAACAACCTGATCTTAACTTGATTACATCTGCAAGGAACGGATTTCAAAATAATGTCACATTCAAAGGTTCGTGGGGTTTGGACTTCAACATTTTTTTTTTTTTTTTGGTGGGGGACACAATTCAACCCATAACAAATAGTATTTCTTTCCTTTGTCTTATAGTCTTATAAAGTCTTTTTTTTTTTTTGAACATCTATCCTTGGCTTTGTTACATCAGTCAACTTTTTCTATGCCAGTCAAACAAATTGTACTTTCTATCATCCCACACCTTTCTGTCTACTATCCTGTTTTCCCTGCAATATTCTAATTGTTGTACTCTTCAACAGATTATGGGCAATGTTGTAGCAGAGTTTTCATTACATATAATTCAGTAAAATAATAGCTCTATCTCTATCTAAAAGAAGCATTTAAAACAATACTATCTTTTACATAAGAATATTTTCTTCCTTTATTACATTTTAACATTCTGAAATTTATTCTAATTTTAGGGGTTCCAGATATTGTGAAATTCGCTATCATAGATTTTGTTAATATAAGTTGTTGCAATAGCAGCCACATTATTTCCCTGTCATCCACAGGTTGATTGATATTGCACCCTCTTTACAGAGTAAGATAATAAAATGATATTACCTCAAAGGAACAAAGTACAAAAGTAATTTGTATGCATTCATCAAATATATATTTCTCACATATTGTGTTCTAGTCACTGAATTATTTAGAGGTAGCATTATTAATTGAAAGATTATAGACTTTAGAATAAGGCAAGCTTGAATTTCAACACTTCCTTCACAACATGCTAATAATTCTAAATATCCATTTCTTTCATCTACGAAATGGGATAATAGTACTTATGGACTTGTTTTGAAGATTACATAATGGTATTAATACGATGCTCTTGATGAAATTGATAAAATGTCCTTGATTCCTAGCAATTATATTTAATAAAGTTCAAAGTACAAAAAAAACCCCTCAGAACTTCTGATTTTATGTAAATGAATATAGTGTTTACATTGATGGTTTGGGTGATATAATCTATGTAAATGTATGGTATAGTACATGCCATTAATACATTTTAGTGTCCCCCACTACAGGTATTGTAAGATGCAAAGACTGATGACTGCTATTCTTAATGTTTGCAACATATAGGTTCATATAAGAGTATTTTAAAAAGATTTTATTTATTCATTCATTCATTCATTCGACAGAGTGGGAGAGAAAGAGCACACAAGCAGGAGGGGCAGCAGGCAGAGGGAGAAGCAGACTCCCCGCTGAGCAAGGAGCCCAATGCGGGGCTTGATCCCAGGACCCTGGGATCATGACCTGAGCTGAAGGCAGGCGCTTAACCAACTGAGCCACCCAGGCGTCCCTATATAGATGTATTTACTAGGTGTGTTTTCATTCATTCATCCATTTATACATTCAAAATAACTTCCTATGTGGTATAAATAACATTATGAGATATGGAACACCTAGAATACCAATAAGAAATTGCTGCTCCAAGAAATTAACTGATTTTCTCAGGATAAAACAGTCCTTGAGTTTCAGAGCTAGGATGCAAATCCAAATGTGTATAAGTCTAACAATTTTGATCCATCCACCTCAGTGGTAAATTGATGCACTTAGGAGATGGAAGAAAGGGCAGGGGCTTTCGAAGTAAAACCAAAAGTATAGCAAGAGAAGCAGAAGAAAACTAGAATCACACTCCATCAGGAAAGCCAAAAGTACAGTTCGAACATGAAATGGAAGCTCAATGAAATAGATGTGTACAGGTTACACTCTGATCAACCAGCGGGAGTGGTCTAAGTTTGGACTGTCAAGCTTAGGAGACATAGTGCACTTTCCCCAACATCAAGTTTACTTTGTTGTAAGAAGGGGTCTTGAACAGGTGGCACCACAGCACACACAGCAGCGTGCAGATTGTAGTGATCTTTTGATTCATAGACACAACTGCTAATGCCCCAGTCACTCCATTCTTAGAACATGTGTGATCACACTATATGAGATTGGATTGGCACAGACTACTTCAATTCAAGAAATTCAGTGGCTCTTTAACTTCTGTACCTTGCAAGCCACATAGTGCCTTCAAGGGTAAAAAGTAGCTCCTATTCTCTGGTGCAACTGTGTCTCATCAATACTAGTTACACATCACTTGATAAACCCCCCTGACAATAAAATATAGGTGCTTGTTCTGATTCATAGTGCTCAGGAAGACTTTCTTGGCTCTAACATAACACCCATAAGTACCTTGAGTTAGTGTTACAAGGAAGACTGGACTAGGTTCAAAACCTCCAACATCTTTGAAGATAGAGGGTTGCCACAAAACTCACTGTTGTACTAGGAATAGCTGTTTTAATATAACAATTGTTTATAAGGGTTTGTTTTTTTTTTTTCTATCTGGTATCAGATGGTAGATACAACATTCTGCCATTAGCTACAGTGGCTTTTCACTGCCCTTTAGAGGGCTTGGGCAGAGACACAGAGCATATAAGAAACTCAGGAACTCTAAGATTTGAAACATCTCCCCTAGAGATTTTGACACTATGTCATGCCCCTCCATTCTCCCATGGTGTTCACCTCCCTTCCCTTAGTTGAATATTACTGAATGACATTCAGCCTTTGACTTGGTATCCATGATTATTTTGTAAGGATTTGTATAAAATTGCTGCCTGTTTAAAAACCTCTTCCTGAACATAGATATTGCTGTAAATCTAGGATATGAGAACATTTGTCAGACAATTTGACACTTCCTGACTTCTTAACAGAGACTATAATTCTACACAAAATATTCTTGTAAATGAAAATTTAAAAAAGAAAAGCAATTGCAGGTTGTCTAATGATTATTGTGTTTTAGAAAATTTAAGTTGGCTTTTATGTCAGTTCTATGAAAGTTCACTGATTTCTCTCCATTCTGTGTGAGGACAGATGTAAATTTATCACTGAAATGAAAATCAAAGAAATCACCATGATAAGCTCAACTCTTGTTCTTTTGCTTACAACAAAATGTAAGTGTTAGTGAAGGGGAAACGTTAAGACTTGGCTTTAATCATAGTTTTGAACATCAACGAAGAGAATTTGTATAACATAATAGAGCACACAGAAAGTGAATATGTGCACTATGTATGTATTGACTATTTATGGAAGTTATAATAATATCTATAAATAAAAGATCCTTTCAGTTAACATAGAATGAAGAAGCAGTGGCTCAAAAAATAAATAATGAGGCACTTTCTTTCCTCTCCTTTAACTCCCAGGAAAAGCCTGCTTAATTAAAGATATTTATTACAATTTGATCAAAAAATCCAAATTCTATGTGTCCTACATCTAGCAACTAGAGTATTCTCTGTCATAGGCCTCGTGGGTCTGAAGACTTTGACTTGTTAATGAAGTCATCAAAGGAATAGGCTAACTAAGTCTTTAGTTAAAACTGTTTGTTCCAAGATGCTCTGCAAAATATGCTCCAGGCTTTTCCAAGGCGACTTTCATTTTTTTCCCTCTTAACTTAAAACTAAAGCCTCCTTATCATGCTTAATTAAACATCTGAATCAAGTTAATTATTTTGTAACCAGACTGGTGTGTAAGATGTAAATTTCAAATTTAGCATTGGCCATTAATTGAAGAGACAGATTGTTCTTTATAAAATATGATTATCTTTTTTACGACTTCAACAATACAATATATAGAAACTGGGAATGGAAATGGAAATTGTCCAAACTTATACACAGGATAAAAATAAGAGATATTCTAACATGCTTAGCAAGGAGGAATATATTATATTCTTCAACTCTAAGCAACTGGTGTGTGTGTGTGTGTGTGTGTGTGTTTATACTCAAACTCCTCTCATGAAATTAGGAGGGAATTTCCTCCTTTCTGTGAGTCATCCCTCTGCCTCTGTGTAAACTATAAACATACTTATGTAAGAAAATGCCTGATGAATTCTTCCTACTGATTCTTATTATCTTAGAACATCAAGAATGATTATTGTCAAAGAAAACCTAATTTTGAAAAATGACATCCATCTGCTCAATTTTTTTATTGGCCTGCTGACAATTCACTTTGAGATCATCTGGGTCAGGGCCTGTTACTTTGCACTGAAAAGCAAATTATGCAAATAGGGTAACTGATTCATATAATGTTACCTTTTGGGAATTCTAACTCTCTCAGTCTTAAAGGAGGGCCAGAAGTCAAAAGTAATATGTACTCTGTGTCCATAATTTGATTTTCTGTAGTATTATCTCAGGTAACGTTTTTGCATTCTCATAGATAATATTTAGAAGATTCAACTACTAAAAACGCTCCAGATCTTGTAATAGACAATTGAAGCGAATATGTGTAGGAGCTAGGCTCCAAAGCTTGTACAAGTTTCTTCCTGTGTCATGTAGAGTTTTGTACCATACAGTTTTTAAATGTCAATTACTGTCATTTTGCGTTAAAGATAAAGCTTGCAAATGAAGTCTTAATCTCTTTATTGTTGACAGCTTGTGGGGGGAAAGCTATGTAATTTAACCACCTTAAATAATTCCCAGAGCAGTTTCCCTTTGCAAAGGTAAATTGACTTAATTCTCTTATCCTTAGAGTCACCAGAATTCTCCTTTACACACAAATTGAAATTTTTCGCGTGTGCATTCCAACAGCTGTTCATATTTCCAAGCGTAAGTGGAATAGAACAGTTTGACTCCATATAATATCTTAGTGATCACTTATGAAATATTTTTTTGTAAATTTAATAAAATAGAACAATTGCATGCTCTAATGTGTTAGGGGAAAGGTGAATTACCGGTTCTTTAAAGAAGGTGAAGTGTTATGATAATGAAACATTTCTAAATATAAACTCTCTTCTAGGCACCTCTATACAAGGTCTGAATTGTAGAATAAGTTTTGGCCTTGCGACTTGATTGCTCAGTGACCTTGGGGTAAGTCATGTACAAATTTTGGGCCTGGGTTTATTTATCTAAAGTGTAAAAATGGCAATAGTTTTACATGTCCAAACTGTCTAATAGACAGCTTGTGGGGATGAAAATGAAAGAGACATTGAATGTGAAAGCAATTTGCCAACTGTGAGGTGAGTACAAGAGTAAGGTTAAAAAAATAAAAAAGCTTTGTGAAGAAGTTTCTTTTTCGTGATGTTTTAATCAGATACTTTTATTGGAATATTAAAGTTTTAAAAACCAAATTGTTAACTGTACAATATATTAAAATACTGATAAACTAGATGAAATATAAAGTTCACATATTTATGTAAAAGTTTTTTTTTAAATAAAACATTCTTTCTCTTTAGATAGTATTTCTTTCCTTCATGTGTTTTGTTATATTCACTTGGAAAATTCTATCATTATAGGATAATAACACAACTGTTTAAATGTAAATTTTCAAGCAAATTGACCATTTTATTCCCTAACAGAAAAGTCAGTTTATTTAATATATTCAGTGTTTGTTTTAACTTCTTAACTATATTTTGTAAAAGAGACAACTTGATTTCAAAGCCTAATTTTGGGAGGAGATAAAAGACATAGAACATCAATATTAAATCCCAATACTTGATATTTGGTAGATTTATATTTAGAATTACATTGAGAGATTTAAAATGATGAAGAGAACGTTAATGTGTTCAATGGCAAGTGTAGAATTAAATGATCCCTGTCAAATATTATTAGTTCATTTTACAAATTTCATAAATGCTTACATTTAGGTATGAATTGTTTGAATCTTAGCTTTCATCAAATATTTTGTTTTCCATTAATACTGCTGTGCACAATGCCTTTTAAACTGAAAGAAGGAATCATTTATCCTATCTTCAAATAAAAAAGAGTCCAAAACGTCAGTAAAATAGAAAGGTCCATTTCTGCATCTGTGAGTATGTGGTTGGTTGCATAAAATAATAACATATCTGTTAGTTAATAAAGAAATACCTCTTGTAGTATAGAAATTTCAACAATATTTGTTCTTCCAATTCATGAGCATGGAATGTCTTTCCATTTCTTTGTGTTGTCTTCAATTTTTTCATCTTTTACCTCTTTGGTTAAATTTATTCTTAGTTATTTTATTATTGAATGTCTATACTACCCAAAGCAATCTATGCATTTAATGCAATCCCTATCGAAATACCACCAGCATTTTTCACAGAGCTAGAACAAACAATCCTAAAATGTGTATGGAACCACAAAAGACCCTGAATAGCCAAAATAATCTTGAAAGAGAAAAACAAAACTGGAGGTATCACAACTCCAGGCTTCAAGTTATATTATAAAGTCGTAGTAATGAAAACAGACTGGTACGGGCACTAAAACAGACACATAGATCAATGGAACAGAATAGAAAACCCAGAAATAAACTCACAATTATGTGGTCAATTAGTCTTTGACAAAGCAGGAAAGAATATGCAATGGCAAAAAAGACCATCTCTTCAACAAATGGTGTTGAGAAAACTGGACAGCAACATGCAGAAGAATGAAACTGGACCATTTTCTTACACCATACACAAAAATAAACTCAAAATGGATTAAAGACCTAAATGTGAGACCTTGAAACCATAAAAATCCTTGAAGAGAGCACAGGCAGTAATCTCTTTGACATTGGCTGTAGCGACATTTTTCTAGATATGTCTCCTGAGGCAAGGGAAATAAAATAAAATAAAAAATAAAAAAATAAAATAAAATAAATAAATAAAATAAATATACAATAAAATATAAAATAAAATTAAAATAAAATAAAAGCAAAAATAAACTATTGAGACTACATCAAAATAAAGTTTCTGCACAGCTAAGGAAACAATCACTTAAAAGCCAACCTACTGAATGGGAGAAGATATTTGCAAATGACATATCTGATAAATGGTTAGTATCCAAAATATATAAAGAACTAATATAAAGAACTATATAAAGAACTAACATATAAAGAACTAATACACTCAATACCCCAAAAACAAATAGTCCAATTAAAGGGTGGGCATAAGACATGAATAGACATTTCTCCAAAGAAGACATACAGATAGCCAATAGACACATAGAAAGATGCTCAGGATCACTCATCATCAGGGAAATGCAAAATCAAAAGTACAATGAGATATCACCTCACACCTGTCAGAATGGCTAAAATAAAAAACACAGGAAACAAGTGTTGGTGAGGATGTGGAGAAAAAGGAACCCTCCTGCCCTGTTGGTGGGAATGCAAACTGGTACAGCCACTGTGAACAGTATGGAGATTTCTCAAATAATTAAAAATAGAACTACCCTATGATCCAGGAATCACACTACTGGGTATTTACCTAAAAAATACAGAAACACTAATTCAAAGGGATATGTGCACCTCTATGTTTACTGCAGTATTATTTACAATAGGCAAACTATGGAAGCAACCCAAGTGTTCATCGCAAGATGAATGAATAAAGAAGATGTGGTGTGTGTGTGTGTGTGTGTGTGTGTGTGTAATGGAATATTATTCAGCCATAAAAAAAGAATGAAATCTTGCCATTTGCAATAATATGGATAGAGCCAGAGAATATAATGCTAAGCAAAATAAGCCAATCAGAGAAAGAAATACTGTATGATTTCATTCATATGTAGAATTTAAGAAACAGAACAAATGAGCAAAAGGGAAAACGAGAGGCAAACCAAGAAAAAAAACTTAACTCTACAGAACACACTGAGGGTTACCAGAGGAGAGGTAGGTGGGGGGATGGGTGAAATAGGTGATGGGGATTAAGGAGGGCACGTGTTGTGATGAGCATCAGATGATGTATGGAAGTGTTGAATCACTATATTGTACACCTGAAACTAATATTACACCATATGTCAACTAACTGGAATTTAAATAAAAATGAAAAAAAAAAACAAAACTACAAGAGTTGTTAAGGATGTGGAAATATTGGAACCCTTGCACATTGTTGTTGGGAATGTAAAATGTTGCATCCAAAGTGCAAAAACACTATGGAAGTTCCTAAAAAAATTAAAAATAGAACTACTGTGTGACCCAGCAATTGCACTTCTGGTTATTTATCCAAAATAACTTAAATCAGGATCTTGAAGTGATATCTGCATTCCATGTTCATTGCAGTATTATTCATAATAGCCACAATGTCCATCAGCAGATGAATAGATGAAGAAAATATGGTAGATATTTACAATGGAATATTATTTGGCCATAAAAAGTAGGCAATCCTGTTTTATGCTACTACTTAAATGAACCTTAAGGACCTTATGCTAAGTGAAATAAACCAGACACAGAAAGACAACTACTGCATGATTCCACTTATATGAGGAATCTAAAATAGTCAAACTAATACAACCAGAGAGTAGAAAAGTGGTTGCCAGGGGCTGGGGGCTGGGGGCAGGGCAAGTGGGGAATTGCTGTCCAATGGGTGTAGAGTTTGTCATGTAAGATGAAAAAGTTCTAGAGATACGCTGTACAACATTGTGCTTATAGTTAATATTCTACTGTACCCTTAAAAATGTGTTAAGAGGGTAGATATCATGTTATATGTTTTTACCATAACAAAAAAGTCTAACAATCAGTGAAAGAGCAATGAAATATTACAAAACTAAACAAGAACAGAAACAAAACACACACACACACACACACACACAAATATATGCTTGATTCAGAATAGCAATGCTTCTGAAATATTTATTCAGAGAAGAAAAGCATCATTTTGCAAATTTGCATAAAATTTTCCCAAAGACATGGCATCCTTTCAGCAAAACAAATGTTTCCAAAGAGATGTCCTGAAATCTGTTATCCTGCATATCTCAGTAGCAACATAATTCCATTTAGAAAAAAGGCAAATACGTTTAATTTATCTTGGCTTTTTTTCCATTCCAGTGAACACAGATGTATTTCCCAATCCTAAAACTTTACTCTTAAGACACATTTCCCATATGACAAGTATTTTGAAAAGTAGAAAATGTATGTCTAGCTCTACGTCAGAAAGAAGATATTAGTTTTTCATTTCCTATAATTGTGAGATGAAAACAACTTTGGATTTATACATAACTTTATCATTTATCCTGTGAATGTATTTATAAAACTTCACCAAAAACCAATATTTACCTCAATAGTGAAATCATGCATTTCTGTATTTCACCATGTTCTCCATAGTTTTCTGTACTACTGTTGAAGTGTTCCTTCTTTTATCTTCTGTTGAAGAGTTTTATGGAGATTAAAGCTCAACTTCAGGACTTCAGGTTAAGCAACAGAGAACGAAATAGCCTGGAAGAGATAGAGACGTGCAGAAACATAAGCTGTTCCTATAGGAGAATGGCAAAGCAGTAGGATAGAAAATTGAAGTTGAATGTGGCTTCTAAACCAACACAGTGGAGTTTTGCTTTATACATCCAAATCTCTTTTAGAAAATGTTTTTTGAAGGAATTCTGATGTCATAGAAATTATTTGAAACTTGGAAATGAGGCAAAAGTATAGATTGCATGTCTGTTCGATGTCACATGGTGGTGAAGGCCATCTGAGGATTATGCAAGGGAATGTGCTTAGTTCATTTTTTTTTTTAGTGTTCAGTAATTTATCAGTTGTGTATAACACCCAGTGCTCATCATATCATGTGCCCTCCTTAATGCCCATCACACAATTACCCCATCTCCCCACCCACATGCCCCAGCAACCCTCAGTTTGTTTCCTATAGTTAAGAATCTCTCATGGTTTTTCTCCCTCTCTGATGACTTCCCATTCAGTTTTCCCTCCCTTACCTTATGATCTTCCGCGCTGTTTCTTATATTCCACATATGAGTGAAAGCGTATGACAATTGCCTTTCTCTGACTAACTTATTTCGCTCAGCATAATACCCTCTGGTTCCATCCATATCAATGTAAATGGTAAGTATTCATCCTTTCTGAGGGCTGAATAACATTCCACTGTGTGTATGTGTGTGTATATATATGTATACATATATATATATACATTATTATATATATAGCATATACATGTATACATACATATATACATCATATATATACATATATATATACATCATATATATATATATTACATCTTCTTTGTCCATTCATCTGTCAATGGACATCTAGGCTCTCTCCACAGTTTGGCTATTGTGGACATTGCTGCTATGAACACTGAGGTGCAGGTGCCCCTTTGGATCACTACATTTGTATCTTTGGGATAAACGTCTAGTAGTACAATTGCTGGGTCATAGGGTAGCTCTATTTTTAACTTTTTGAGGAACCTCCAAATTGTTCTCCAGAGTGGCTGCACCTGTTTACATTCCCACCAAGAGTGCAAGAGGGTTCCCCTTTCTCCACATCCTCGCCAAAATTTGTCTTTTCCTGACTTGTTAATTGTAGCCATTCTGACAGGTGTGAGGTGGCATCTCATTGTGGTTTTGACTTGTATTTCCCTGATGATGAGTGATCCTGAGCATCTTTCTATGTGTCTGTTGGCCATTTGTATGTCTTCTTTGGAGAAATATCTGTTCATGTCTTCTGCCCATTTCTTGATTGGATTATTTGTTCTTTGGGTGTTGAGTTTGGTAAGTTCCCTATAGATCTTAGATACTAGCCCTTTATCTGTTATGTCATTTGCAAATATCTTCTCCCATTCCATACATTGCCTTTTAGTTTTGTTGACTGTTTCCTTTGCTGTGCAGAGCTTTTAATCTTGATGAAGTCCCAATAGTTCATTTTTGCCTTTGTTTCCCTTGCCTTTGGAGACGTGTCTAGTAAGAATTTGCTGCATCTGAGGTTGAAGCGGTTGCTGCCTGTGTTCTCTTCTAGAATTTTAAAGGATTCCTGTCTCACATTTAGGTTGTTCATCCATTTTGAGTTTATCTTTGTGTATGGTGTAAGAAAATGGTCCAGTTTCATTCTTCTGTATGTTGCTGTCCAGTTTTCCCAACACCATTTATTGAAGAGACTGTCTTTTTTCCATTAGATATTCTTTCCTGCTTTGTCAAAGACTAATTGACCATATAATTGTGAGTTTATTTCTGGGTTTTCTATTCTGTTCCATTGATCTATGTGTCTGTTTTTGTGCCAGTACCATGCTGTCTTGATGATTATAGCTTTGTAATAGAGCTTGAAGTCCGGCATTGTGATGCCACCAAGCCAATTTAAAGAGCACATTAACAGAATCATACACCATAATATGGTAGAATTGATCCCTAGACTGCAAGATGATTCAACATAGGAAAAAATCAATCAATGTGATACACCACATTAACAGAATGAAGGATAAAAATCACATAATCATCTCAATAAATTCAGAAAAAGCATTTGACAAAATGAAACATCCTTTCAGGACAAAAACACTGAACAAACTAGGAATAAAAGAAAATCACCTAAACATAGCTAAAGCCATATATGACAAGCCTACAGCTAACATCATACTCAATGGTGAAAAATTGAAGGATTTTCCTCTAAGATCAGGAACAAGGCAAGGATGCCTACTCGCACAAGGTACAATGCAGTGAAGAGGTAAGAAATTATTACTGGAAAATGAAAGCAAGGAGGTTCATATTATGTAGTAAAAAAATATTTAGTAAACTCTCAACTCCAATAACAAAAAAATTAGGTCAGGTATGTAATGAACTTGTAGCACCAGGGAAGTAAAGGAATAATAAAGTATTAGTGGTAAGTGTTGGTTGCTATTGGTTGTGTTTACAAGGTGTTACTAAGAAATAGGTGATCTCACAAAATAATTAGATGATTTGCAAGTAGGGTTGAAAAAGCATAGAGAGGATGCCTTGGTGGCTCAGTCGGTTAAGGATCTGCCATAGGCTCAGGTCATGATCTCAGGGTCCTGGGATCAAGCCCCACGTTGGGCTCCTTGCTCAGTGGGGAGTCCGCTTCTCTCACTCCTTCTGCCCCTCCTCCAGTTTGTCATGCTCTCTCTTTCTCTCTCTCAAATGAATAAATAAAAAATCTTAAAAAATAAAAAGCATAGAGAAACATCTTCAAATTTAAGGGCTTGTAGGGTTGAAAAAGGCAAGTGATTCTGAAACCCAAACAGTAATAGAAATTTTTAAGAAATGCTTTGAGCATAAAAGGGCTTATTAAACTCAGAATTGCATAAAGTGTCAAATCAAGAGTTGATCATCACATAAATTGTTGAAACATGAGAATGGATCAAATTACCTCTGAGTAAATATCTGAGTTTCACAATGAAGACTGCAGTACCCATAAACTCCTTTCAGTTAAACAAAATGTCTTAGGAAAAGAAAATAATGTCATATTCTCATGGTACCAGCAATTATATCCAAAGGGATAAGAACAAGGTCTAAAACTCAAAGAACATCACAATATATAAAAACTAAACCATCACGCTGTACATCTTAAACTTATACAGTGAGGTATGTCAATTATTTCTCAGTAAAACTAGAAAAAAATCAAAGAACAATAGCAAGTGGGAAGATTTTGTTTGGCAAAGAACTGTAGGTTTGACTGTTGGCACATGGAACTTACTGAAATCAAACAGTAAGAAGCTGGCCAAGTTCTTGAGAAAATCTGAAATAAAAGAGGCTAACTGCCTGGGATTTAAAACCCTTCTTGATTCTCAAACTTTATATGAACAAAAAGAAGACTGAAAAAAACTGGACAAGGAGAACATATTCTCCAAAACTCAATTTTCCGAGGTGGCTAAGGAGGAGAATAGAAAAAGAGGGACCTTTTGGGCAGAACTAATGGCTCAGGAGAACAGTGGTCTAAGAAGCAGAGGTGGAGCCCAACAAAGGAACATTATCTACCCACTGCATAGTGATCTCTTGTATAGTTTGCCTAGTAAGATTTCAAAACTGAAATAGACAATTCTTCTATTCTTCTATTTTTTAGAGAGAGTGAGAGAGAGAGAGAGAAGGAGCAGAGGGAGGGGCAGAGGGAGAGAGAAAAGCAGACTACCAGCTGAGCAGGGCGCCCCACTGCGACGTGGGGCTCGATCATGGGAGTCAATCGTGGGGCTTGATCCCGGGACTCCAGGATCATGACCTGAGCCCAAGGCAGACGCTTAACCGATGGAGCCACTCAGGTACCCCTACTCTATTTTTTAAATAGGCGTGTTTATTGTACATAACTCATCTCGGTTGCAGCAGTGTATACTGGTTGAGTGTGAGGCAGATAACCTTCTTTTTGGTCATAAGAAAATACCTTAATCTCTCTGGTCTCCATTCATACTGACATTTATTCATTCAACAAATATTTATTTTCTATGTATTCAGCACTGGAACTAGGGTAGTGAACAAGGTGTATGTATATAACTCAGTTTGATGAAGCTTAAGTCCTCTTCACCACGTAAAGAAATTTGAATTACAAAGTAACATATAGATTCAGTGTAAAAAATTTGGAAAATAAAAGGGAAAAAGGAAAAATTAAATCAACCCTTATCACACTGCCATCGTACATCATGACATTTACTGCCACCAGTGTGACCACTTTCAAAAGCAATCCTGACCATGACATGCCACTTCTTTACCTAAAATTCTTCACTGGCCATAGGCAGCCTCCAAACACCTTGATAAGGCTTTATAGCACTTCACACCCTGGCCTCTGCTTACCCAAAGGTTCCTTTAGCTTGTCTGTCCTATTCTCACTTCTACCACTTTCCTCACATTTTTTCTGGAACCATCTTGAATAACTTGATTTTGCCAGAGTGCCATACCCTTTCATACTCTGCTGAGACACCCCTGGATCTGATGCATACTTCTATAATGCGAATGTCACCCAATTGCAGATTTTTATTTATCTTTTTCTTTACTGAGCTCCTGCGGGTAGAAAAGACATTGATCTTTAAGTTTCCAGTACTTACCATACTTCATGCCCAGTGGGTGTCCACAAATATTTATTGAAATGACTAAATAAAAATGGAGTTATGTATTATCCCTTAACGTGTAGAACAAACAAAATGTATTTTGAATTTTTAGAATTTAGTCATTGCAAGTTGTTACTTGTAATAATTACATTGTCTTGAGGGACATATATAATTATGTCATTGTAATTTAAACATACTTATTGAAAATCTGCAAAAACACTCCCCCTATAAAAACAGCATCCCAAATGGAACACTGCCTTCTGCAAAAATGTACTTACAAATTTGACAGTCTGTTTATTTCTATGGAAAAAACTAAACCTAATAAATACATAAATCACTGCATTAATTAATTGTGTTTTTAAACTCTCTGCTTTGACCAATGTACTTTGAGCTTGGCTCTAGGCTAAGACAATCTTGAAGGTGAGGTAGATTTCTGATGCTCTTTTGGAATGGGTGTTTACTGTTTGACACTGAAAGTTAAAATATTGCACCTCAACTCTTCCTAATTGTCCTCTCTATAGTAGAATATAAAAAAAACAGTGATAGAATCTCGTCTAAGGAGGGAACAGGAGTACAGACCGTAATATCTTTCTCTGTTACATTGTGAAATGAAAACAAAATGAGGGTCCTTCCCTTTCCATAGGTACTTGTAAATGAAAACCCAAACTATTTTTTGCCTTTCTCATTCGGCAGATGCGTATTAAAATTACTGTTATTTGTTGCACCCTTTCCTGAATAACAGTTCTTTACAAAACACTGTTACTTGTAAAATGTAAACATTTTATTCACACGTAGAGGTGCTCTGTAGGTGGAATCTAGTATGACAGTTTGTATAGTTGGTATATTTTGAAAACTGAGGGTTTTTGCTGAATGTACAAAGAGAAGAACTTACAGTATGAGCAAAACTTATAAAAATCAAAACAGAAAGGTATAGAGGATTCATTAGAGGTCTTTCCGTCAGTAGGGAAGGGTAGGGACTATCTGAAATAATAAAGAACAAAGGCTTCAGTTTCTGTTATTCCAATTGTTTGTCTTTATTAGTTATAGTTTATGCACAGAAATGGCAAAAAAAATATATTTAACTATAAAATCGTGGTAGTTATCTGGATAACATTTAATTTTATAGCCTATGGAGAATTCACGTTAAATGTTTAAGGCAGAATATGGGAAAGACCTAGAAGTTTTAAAGTTAGTCATTTTGCTGAAAACAACATAGCAAAGTGAATTAAGTAAACGAAACTAAGTTTTACTGTTTAAATATTATTTTAGTCATTCCAAACTACTTGTATCATTCTAGACCCTGCCAGCCACTCATAATCTAGTAAAGGAGAGCGATTTACAAACTGATTACACTATACTGTGGTAAATTCAATGATGGAAGAACACAATAAGGGAAAGAACAGCATATATTAGTTTGTGCGTGTGTGCATGGGTACATTCCCAAACATGCATCTGGGGTGGTTTTACAGAGAAGGCAGCATTTTATGTGTGTGTTAAAGAGTGCATAGCAGTTTGTGAGATAGAGATTGGCGAGGAGAGGATGTGTTTCAGCTCACGCAAAGAAGATGCTGAAGTATGAATGAACATGGTATAGTTAACAACTGGTGAGAAATTTGATATATATCACCAACATTTTATGTTATCTGTTTTTCTCAAAAGAATGTTTTTCCCTGTATTATTTCCCCATGTGATCTTTTGCTCAGATGCAATATTTGGAAACCCCATGTATAAACAAATTATCTCAGTTGATCTCAGAAACAGATGCTTTTTGTTTGATTAGGTTCTATAGAGAACTCCCCACCTAAAACCCCTCAGGTGATCTCTAATGAGATTCAGAGAAATCTCTAGAGATCACCCTAGCACAGTATGAAATTCATTGTCCTGGGTCATCTTGCCCTACATTATTTGTATGCAAATTTCTCTTTAGTTTATGTGTTTGTTAAATTCTGAGCTGAGACATCAATTTTTTAAAATTCCCTGTATATCACAGCAGAGTTTTGCTACCACAGCTGTTTGAACTTCAACAGCAGTATCAGGCAAGAGTGTGTGTGTGTTGTGTGTGTGAGGGTCATTATGCTGTTGTAACAAACAAACCCCAAGCCTCAGTGGCTTAACCCAACAAAAATTTATTTTTCACTCATGCTATATGACATAGGGAACTAAAGGCTCTGCTCATTGTGAACACTCAGGAACCCAAACTGATGAAAGTACTTCCTCAACAATTTGTTCCACGATAGTCTTGGCTGAGTGAGGAGAATTTAGCAAAGCACTCATCGCCTCTTAAATCTGTCACGAAAGAGGCATATTTCATTTCTGTTTCACACTTTATTGGCCAAACAAATCCATGAATCTATGCCATACTTAACCAATGTCAGGGAAATGTAATCCTAATATGTACCTGAAAGTACAGAAATACTTAGCAAACTGCACTAATGACTTGTACACTACCAATGTTTGTTCTTCCTACTGATGAACTTCCTCCTTAATTACAAGTGTATTTCATTTATATCATCATTTCATATGTGTGTGAGAAGGAAGAAACTCATGGTTCTCTTTCTGAGAGTAGAGCTTCAGAACTTGATAGAGAGCTAAATAGGCAACTTGGCCTTGGGTATGACTTCAAAGCAGTAAGACCGACCTATGGCAGATGATGACTGGACAGTAGAAGAAGAATCTAGTACAAGCAGAGGGAACATAAAATAAGAAAAACAAAGGGGACTGGAAGGGGACACAGTCAATGTAACAGTAGGGTGCCTTTTTGTCAGTGATGTACTTCCTAGTCTATCCTATTCAACACCAGGATATTAAATGCTCTATACTTTTGGGTTCATCCATTTTAAATGTATCTCTCTAACAATGCCTGAAGGCGAAGCTTTCAATAGTTGCTTGAAAATTAAATTATTAAAACTTTTGCTGAGAGAATCTATGGCAAGTGATGTGTTGTGTATATGTCTGTGCGTATACACACATATAGAGTTAACTAATAAAGTTAGTCATAATTAAGTGCAGAAAATACACAATATATGTCTGATGTACAGCTTGAACTAATTCCTTTTTTTGTTTTGTTTTGTTTCTTAACAGGATGTTGGTGCTGCCTTCTCCAGAAGGCATTGTAGAGTCTTTATCTAGATTGAGGTCTCAGTCTTCAATTGAGGTCTCTCTCTCTCACCTGTTGTAACTTCTATGTTCCACATTTTATCGTGCTGTGCTAGTTGCTTTAGGCTATCAGAAATGTTAATTGTGGTAATTCATCAGTGTCCCTCTGCTTGCAGTTGCTTTCGTTTCTGTCCTTAAATCTCTCTTCCTGGACACAGAATTAATCAGCTGTACTACTAGGTCAATCAGTGTTCCTACTTCTCTTCCTAATTGCCTTTGCGTTCATCTGGATGATACTGGAACCGCCACCGCCACTGCCACTGGAAACCAAACACCTCTCCTCTGTGACATCTCTCATTCGCTCCTGCCCTTTTACTGTTGCCCTTTCTCTGCTGCTTTTTTCTAAGGATATTTTATAGCATTCAGGGGTTCTTACTTTGGGTGGAAAAGCAGACTTTTTTCCCCCAAAGATATTTCCCTTCCCCTTTAAGCAGTAGATTTAATAAACATATACAGGGCACCTATTTTGGCGTATACTGTGCTAAATGCTAGGGATTCAGAAATGGATTGAGTATAGTCCCTGCCTATATGCTCCTAAGTACCTCTTATGGGCCCAAACCAAGACCTAAAGCAGTTAAACAAGTCCCTTCAAAAAAGAAGCAGGTTGGATGTAAGACAATAGAGTTACCCGGGACTATGGCGAATCAAAAAACACCTATGCATTGTTGTTATTCGGGTAAATAATCAGAGATCTTCCAAATTATGTGTGAGTTGAAATCTTGAATTTGGAATTTTTAAGTGTTGGCAATTGGTCTAAAAAATTTTGAGCACTGTATGAATCCAGTAAAACGTATTTGTGGATTGGATAAAACCTTAAGACCACCAAAGTTGATTTTTGATGTAAGCCATTTACAATGTAATGGTTTCTTTACTTTTCTGCACTCCTAAAAAATTATTCGCTTATGTTTGATTTACATGTTGATGATATAATCCAGATAGCTCTGGCCCTAATTGATAGAAAATGAGTTAAGAAAATCATGAATTCAAAACCCAAGAAGCAAAAATATGGCTTGGGATTTCAAAATTGATAAGATAATTTCAACAGAAACTAAGTATTTACCAGGACCCCATTGAGGCATCAATATTTTCTCAGGACCAGGTATTGAGAGAGAGAAGCCAGGCTGCAATAGCAGTGAAGCAGGAAAAGCACGAGTTATCAAATATATTCAATATAATTATGCAATTCCTTCCACTAAGCAAACCTTTCTTGAGTATCCTATGCCTTAGCAGCACTGTGTTAGGTCCAGGGTTTACAAATATTAGCAGATGGAAATCCCTGTGTCTTAGCACAATAGGGATGGAGACTCTTTGGCAAAATGACTTATGGAGGGAGTGATCTCAGGAGAAAAATTTTAAGGGAGAGAGGGAAGCAGATGTGTCAGATGTTGAAGCTAGGCAAAGACATGGTTTCAGAAGTTTAGCCTCAACTTGATCCCATGAGGAGTATAAGTTGCAACACAGGATTTTCTAGTCTACAGACAAGAAGAGGGGGTAGGCTATTATATACCTGTATCAGTAGGTCATTTGTTAGAGCTGCTACAAGGGGGAATAGTACCTCATAGTTTCTTCAAGTTTGATGGCTCCAGTTAGCCAAGAGCAATCTTCCAGCGAGGAGTGAGGGAAGCCAGGACCAATAGCATAGCTGTGTACCTGGCTCAGTAGACGTAATCTGGACCACAACAGTATATGTCACATCCTTTGTTCAAAGAAATTAGAAATAGAGATGCTCCAGGCCTCCTTTCAGCACTTGTATAATCTCCCAAGTATATAAGAAGAAATTTGTATACTTGATTAGAGATAATCGAGTATACAAAAAAGGCATGAGGAATGCTATAACCCAAATGTTTTCTAAATATCGTGCGTGGTAACAGTGGGAAGTACGGAGTAAGTAAGGGGGGATTGGCACAGAATTCATAAATGATGAAGTACTGAAGCTGATTGTTGAATATGTGCATGAATATTTCAGGTGGGAAAAGTATTTCTAAACAAAAGTGAAAACTTGCGTAGAGGCCTGAAGGAGTGAGAGAATATTCAGGGTCTACCAGTCGAAATGAAGCATTTCTTGAGAAGCTAAAACTGGAAAGGTTGCCCTAATTAAAATGAGTCGTTTTATTACTATTATGGCTGGACATCTGGACTCTTTCTTCAAAGTGGTGTGGAAGCACTAAAGATTTTAGCCAAAGAAGAGTAATTATACAAACAAAAGAGAAAGAGAAATATACTATATATGTGCCTACACCAAAAGAGATTCAGAATAGAAGCAAAACACTAGGCCATAGTTCCATGTTTGCAGTGTAGGAAGCATCCTTAATCATCTGGATAACTGCAGAAGAAGTTCTAGGAGTGAACACAAGTAATTATTTTTATTATATAACCAGTAGAAGGCAGCATTATTTGGTGGAAATTGCATTAATTGGTATAGAAAAGAAATATCCCTCTATTTTATCCCCTTCAAATTCTGAAATAAATCACTCGTCTAAAACTTTTTCTTCCCCTTAATCCGAAAAGTAGATGAAACAGGGCACTTCCAATACACAAGACATAGGAAGTGACTGCTTTTTCAGTTTGTGAAAAAGAAAGATTATTGATCACAAGCATCTTGAAAATCTCTACATGATGATGTTCGGCTAACTGCCGTTCATGCTAGTCAATTGAAAATAATGGTGTATAGCAGCATGGTAGCTATACCAAGATTTCTGTAGGAAAGGTAACTTGAAGGAAGGAAATGCTGTAGAAAGTTTACTATGGAATGTAGGGATTGCCAAAGGAAAATAATATTCTGTTTGGTAGGTATTAGTATTAGTACTGAAGTTTAATACATTCCATATTCAGGCCACAGATTTTAATGCAACTCCAATAAATAAAAAAAGGCTTGAGAAAACATCACTGAGGGCAATAATTAAAGGCCCATTAATATATCTTAGTGACAGAGGATATACATGTTGCACAGTTCAGACAGCTTCTTAACACGGATTTATAGATAAATGGTTGTGAAGGCTACTGTGGTGAGCCACTCAGACTCTCCCTTTAGAACTGAAGCAGTCTTTTCCCCAGGAGCTGACATCCAGGTCCCTCTCCAAGAACTACCTTATGCCAAAACAAGCTGTCTCACCCAAGGTCATAACCTTATTAATTTATTATTTCTGAGCTCCAAATTCACCACCTGCTCTGCAATAACGGACAGCTTAGCGTTTCTCCTTTAGAGTGAACATGATGTTAAGCTTACTCACTAGAGGTCGCTGTAGTGACATTGCAGGAGGAAGAAACTTTGATTCCGGCTGCCGCGCCATTGGTCAGAGGTGTGAGTTTGAGAATGTCCTGTGGTGTTCTGCCCCAACCATGTGCCAAGAATGCGCGGTGCCTTGATGACCTCACAGCTCTGGCCCTGCCTGGTGATCACCTTCCCTGGCCCTCGCAACACTAACATCACAAGCTCCAGGCCTCCTTTCAGCACCAATGCCTGCACCGCAACACGCCCCCCCCCACCCCCGCCACGCCTTCTTTTCTTCAAACTTGTGCAGCCACCCACCAGATGTTTGCCTGCTTCATCAGTGACTATAGACCCAGCTGTGGCCCAGGGGAACCAACAGACATTTTTTGCTAACCAGTGAGCTGCAACCCCAGCTTCTCCCCATAAAGTTGGCCTTGAGATGGAGGTTCGTTCCCAAGTTTGTACCTCCTTGGGTACTCTCTCCCCAGCCCTAGGTTGTCAGATAAAGTTCTCTTCTATCTTATACTTATTCTTTTATCATAGATTAATAGTTATTTATTTTAAACTTCCTCTGTTTAAATTGCAGTTTCTCTGGGCCCCAGTACTTCTATAAAACAGATACTAGAAACTGCTCAAACAAGATCACATGCTGTTTCTAAGGCTCAATTGATACGACGAATGTACAAGCATTTTGCTAAGTGTAATGTGAAATGTAAATGCAAGCTATTTTATTTTTGTATTAATAATGTTAGATGATTGACTTTGCACATGTAATATTTGATTATTGATACAAATGTTTGGTTATTATGCCACCACCATTCCTGATTCTGAAAAATGGTCTAGTTGTTTGTGGATTATTTCCAAATTATCATTCCCACTCATGCAGAAAAGTTGAAAATGCAAGCTGTGATATGATAAAACATCCCCTTCCCTATCATAAAATTTTACTTAGAGGAAGAATTCTGACTGAAGTGCCATAAGAACATGATAAAGAGCCGAAGACTAGAAGGGCAAAATCACCCAAGCAAGTTTATAAAGCTTAGAAATCCCAGGCAGTTGATATTTCTCACACAGCTGAATACTAATGTATCCAGGAAAATAACATCAACTCCGGATGCAGCTATTAGGAATGTGTGGTGGGACAGGTCATCTGTGCTTTTCATCTGCCAAATGCATCCTTTAAAGGGAGTGCATGATGAATTTTGGTGAGAAAAGGAAGAGGGAGAATTTAAACACCAATATTAATTTTGTCTTACCTCTGAAAATACCCAGATCTAAATATCACATAAATATATTAACTTTGTGTTATTTTTCACTTGGTAAATAGCTTTGAAATTATTCAAATCAGTAGTACAGGAAAAAAATTAAAATAGAACCAACCAACTGAAATGGAAACCTTGCTGTTTGAACTGTGCAAGTGATTTTGAACAATTTTAAGTATTCAATTTGAAGGTGTAGAAAAGAATAAAAACAGTCAAAAAACTCAAATGTAAATTCTTCTGAACCAAAGCTATTTCTATCAACTTGCATGACCAAAATATTATAGGTATATTTTGTTAGATTATCTTGTTATCAAACAACTTTCAGGGTCCTCCCTGGTACCTTAAAGACAATAAATATGTGAAAATTGAAATGTTTAGCTTTGGTAATATTGCAATTATTAAAAATGCCTTTTAAAGTTGAATTTAGACTAAGTAGTAATCACATTTTCATATTCTAGGAGAATATTTCATCAATTGAAAGGAATATAATGGTATGCATTACTACCCCAGGTATGTCCGAATATGAATAAAAATTGCTGTTAAATGTGCTGTCCCATGTTGAATTCTCCAGGAAAACAGGTACTGAGACAGAGTTCGGAGACAAGATGTTTATTGGAGATGAGTAGGGGAAGCAATTGAACTGTGAGTCAGGAAACTCCAGAGTGAGTAATGCCTTCTAAAATGTCTCATGTTGGGTTGTGGGTGGTTGGGGCCTTTATATTCCTGCTGTGCAAGATCAGTGAGAGATGTGGGCTATTCTGGGGAGGATGTGCCCTCTGATGAGGAAGTTCTCGGCAGCTGAGAGAGACCATGAAGAGTCTGACAGCTGGAGGCTGCCTGCTGACGCTCCCCATGGCTGAACAGCAAGTCCTTCCTTGAAAATGGATCTGGATGGCACATCTCCACGTCTACCCGTCCACACCCTCTGCCACTCAGATCCGTGCCTTTATGCATGTTTGGGTACAGCTCCTAAGAAACCCTGGGAGCATCTCTCTCTGAGCGGAATCTTAGAAGGAGGAGGCTAGTGAGACCAACTATAGTCCCTGGTGCTGCAGTTGGGCTCTGGACCACAACTGCTCTTCATCTCCTTCTTCCACTTTCTTTTGCATAACCTCATCAGCAGCTACCACATATGTTGGTCTTCCTTAGTGGGTTATCTGGTGACATGACCCAGATCCTCACCCCTGAGGTCCCTGAGTACCTGGACACTCTGCTGTTCTAAGAACATGGTGGCCATACCTGTTTTCTTTACATTCACAATTGGGCAAGGGGATACCAAGAAGCACACAAATGGATTACTTGGATTCCACACATGATCCTCTATGCTCCCATTGTGTAAGCAGCCCTACTTTCTCCTCATGATCAGAGTCAGTTACTACTACCTTGTGACTCAGTGACTCCTTTTCTTGTGGAGCTTATCATTCAGTGGGACTCTGCTTGTTTCTGGGGAAATTGTGCCCTCTTTTGAGAAAAGGATGTATAAACATGCAAAGCCTAGAGTTGTAGAAATAGGGAGAATAAAAGACCCCAGTGGGTCACTGGAAATAATGGTAAGTGAATGGAAACTCCTGAATCCAATGTTTGGTTCCCAGGTATTCTTACATACTGGGAACACAGTATCATATAAAGATAGTTAGTTCTGGGTGTACACAAAATCCTGGGGGATAGAGTATTGCTTCCGACCTGGTGCTTCAGCTGTGCTTTCACCAGCCTGGTCCAACACTAACAGGCCCACAGATTCCGAGTCATAAAATATGTTATATGACCAGTGGATCCCATGATCAAGGGCCCATTCCCACATCACTTTTGCTGTAAAGAGATCCCTGGTCTGCTACTTTGTTGTGTGGAGTCACATGCCAGGAGACCAAACACTATAAACTCTTGGACAATGGTGCTAGCTGAGGATCTGCAGGCAGTAAAGGCAAACCCACACCCACAATAAGTATCTGTTGCTGTGAATATGAGCTATTGGCCTTTCCAGGTTAGAAAGGACCCAACATGGTCAACATGCCACTAGATGGTCAATTGTGCTCCTTGAGGAATGGGATCATTTTAAGGATAATAACTGTTTTTTATTGCTGCCAGACTGAATAATTACTGGTTGCAGTAGCAAGATCAGTCTTGGTCAGTGGGAGTCCATGCTGTTAGGAAAATGCATAACCTCTACCCCTGTCACCGTGGCTACATCGTTTCAGCACAGGGATGGTTGATGACAAGGCTCGTCAACATTATTGGTTGGACAGGTCAGGGTCTACTTTGCTGTTTAGTGCCCCTACCATGGTGGATGATTACTGTTGAGTATTAACATGTGATACAAACACCTTGTATTCACACACTATACCCACTCTTGAATGTACATCCTCTACTCTAGAACTTCTTTTTCCTAACCTTCTAATCTTTCTCCTTCTAGGCTCCTGATGAGTTGGCCAGACTATTTGCTACTATCCATGGGTCTGTATATACTTTAAACTTGGAATATTCCTTTTCCACATGAAAAGGATGACCAGATGAACTTCCTGAAGCTCTGCTCATTGGGAGGATTTTTCTTTACTATCATTTGGAAAGGTCATTGGGGCTATAATTCAGCTACCATCCACTTTTCAACTTGTGCCTACATACTAAGCCAATCTATGTGTAAATAAGTCTTGGGCTTTTTTCTCTTCCTTCAGCAGATAATGTATCATTCTGCTGTGTAGCCATTGGAGTAAACTGAGAGAGTGATACTGACAGTGATGGCTCTCAATGCGGGGGGCGGAGAGGGGGTGTTGGGTTACCTGTCATCCAGCTTACTTGTAGTCACTACTTTTATTCATGCTCCATCCTGGATGTACCACTGCCATCAGACATTGGATTTTTGCTGGACTTATCCAACCTTATAATTTGGTGACTTTCATAGGCTCTAACTCATGATGAGCTGTTGTCGCCATATGGTCACTTAGTGTCCTATGGACAATCATTCTATGTCCATCAGGGGCCAGAAGCACACCAGAAGTTGTTTTTCAAAAGGAATATAATTATTCGTTGCTGATGGCAAGGCTTTGTTCCAGAACCCCGGGAGCCTGTATTGTGATTCTCTTACTAGGGTTTGCCACAATTTTCACACAGCATCTTTTCCCATTATCGATATTTCCAGCATGACAATGTCTGCCAACTCTTATGGCCTCAGCAGAAAGGCTGCTGGCGCTGCAGCATGGGACTGCTGCAGAGCCCTATTATTCTCTGGTTCCTGTTCAAAGCTGGCAGCCTCTCATGCCACACAATCTTTCGGTGGGAGCAGTACTGCAAAGTGTGGAACACGCTGCTTTTAGAACCTGGAGAGACCTGCTTGTCTTTTACACTGGAAGTAATATCCTAGCATTCCCTGACTAGAGGATTTCCAAAATTTTAAGGATGTGGCTGGTCCTGCATCTTGGTGAGGTTTCTCTCTTATTTCTGGAGCTTGTGTGTTTTTCCAAGGCCTGCATGTGTCATCCATCTCTTGCTTCTTTACATGCTACCAAAGAAGTTTGTGGGCTTTCACACCTGGTTTTCAACTGTCTCCGACTCTCCCTCGGCTGCTTGATATAATTTTGTAATTTAACAGTGGCATTTAGCGATAACTACCCAATCCCATTGTTTTTTTTTTTTTTTCATGAGAGAAACTCTCACATTCCTAGGTCAGGGTGAGTTTGATTTTTTAACAGCTTTATTAAGATATAATTCATAAACCATATAATTCACCCATTTAAAGTCTACATTCAGTATTGCTTAGTATATTCACAGTGTTGTACAACCATCGTGATGATCAAACTTTGTATTTTGCCTCCCTGAAAGAAACCCATACCCATTTGGAGTCACATCTACCTTCTATCCTCAGCCCTATGAAACCATTAATTAACTTTCTATCTCTACAAATTTGCCTATTTTAGGTATTCGATATAAAAAGAATGATACAGTATGTGGTTTTTTTTGTCACCAGCCTTTTTCATAGTATAATTTTTTTCAAGGTTCATGCATGTGATGGCATGAATCAGTACTCTATTTAAGTCTCAAATAATATTCAATTGTATGGACGCATCGCATTTTGTTTATCCATTCATTTGTTGATGGACATTTAGGTTAGTTCTACTTTTGGCTATGTAAATAATGCTGCTATGAACATTTCTGTACAAGTTTTTATGTAGACATATTGCTTTATTTCTCTTAGGTGTATACCTAGGAGTGCAACTGCAGGGTCATATAGTAATTCTATGAGTACATTTTTGAGGAACTGTTTCCAAAGAGTCTGGTAATCTGGTCCATTTTACATTTCTACCAGTAAAGTATGCAGGTTTCAGTTTCTCCACGTCCCTACCAACACTTATTTTTTCTGTATTTTTCATTATAGCCATCCTACTGGATATGAAATGCTATCTCACTGTGGATTTGATTTTCATTTACCTAATGTTGAGCGTGTTTCTTATGTTCCTTTATCCTTTTATCTAATATTTCCTCCATAATTATCATATACCTAGTACATTGTACCTGCTAGGGCAATCCCTCCCACTGGTACACCTGCTTAATTCACCACCAGTGAAAAATCTTAATAACTCAACAGCCATCTTGTGCCAAGAGTTTACCATGCTCCACTTGCCACCAGGAGTCTTCATAGCAAGTTGGGTGGTGAGTGATCTAGTTCCAAAACACCATCTTACTGCAGCTTTCTCAGTTCACTCCTGGTGCCAACTGTTGCTGACTAAGTTTTTCAGAAGCAGATGTAAGACAGTTTGTGGTGCATGATATATATTAGGAATCAACATCTGTTAAGGGAGATAGAAGGAGGATCAGGCAGAGGATGAAGTGAAACTAAGATGCAGTCCTGACAGACTGGGTTAAATTGGTGGGGGCTCTGGAAAGCACTTGCTCATTATAATGTACTGTTTGGGGCTAAAATACCCTTAATTGATTCAGCCATCAGATGTGGACTGCCCTCAGAAGGGTGTCCCTCAAGTAAGGCCATTCTCTGCAGATGAGGCAAAACCAGAAGGAGCTGACAGCTGGAGGCTGTCTGCTGATTCCCTCCCAAAAGCTGGGCATCAAATCTTTTCTTTCCATAGTGATCTGAGTATCACATCACCATGTCTACAACAAATGTTATACTAGGATGCAATTTAGAACCCTTCCTAGTAATTAACTATATTTTATTATGTGGCTTTTGGTCATGTTGAATAATCTCCAAACATTAAATAATTAAGGGATGAATATGAAGTGTTGTTAGATAACATATGCAGGGGTTAATTTCCTTTTTTCAACTGTTTACTTATTTGCATGTATTTATGTTTTGCTGCCTATTTATTATTCTGTAGAAATAGAAGTACAAACTGGTTTCTTCTGATGAAACACATAAAATTGTACACCCTGAGAGATTTACCTCGTCTTGAATGAGACTCTCCCTCCCCCTCCTCCCCCTCTCTCTTTCTCTACACACACACACACAATTACTCTGGTAGTTTTTATTGTTTCACATTCTTTCTTCTTAAATGTACATATTGCTTAAAATTATTTTCTCCCATTTGGAAACTCCTGTATGCAAAGGCACTTAATTTTATGCCAAAGAAGTTTATTACAAAATGAAAGGTATAAAATTTTACCCAGAATTCTACTGGCTTTGAGAGAGAACCCTAGATGTGCTTCTCACATCTTTCTAGCCTTTTCTGTAGTTTGACCTTTTGATATTAGGACATGACTTTTTCAATATTCAATTGCTACATTGCAAATGCATTGATCTTTCATGTCTTGGACATTCACTCTTTCATGTAGAATTGACTGAAATGAAATGTAATACAATATGCACTTTGAAGAACCTAAATCAATTTAGGCAATTTTGCTACAGAGAAAGAAATTTACTTATAAGAGGCAAACCATATTGGAAATCCTCCCTGAAGTGGCAAGTACACTACCCATATACTCTTAATACAAAGTAGTTTCAAATATGCTATGTAGAGGTGAATAACAAGAACAAATCTTTTTAATACACATTAATATATTACTTTCTAGGCAATGACTTTCTCATACAATATGTGTTTTATTTTTTTCTCAACAAGTAGACATTTCATTAAATTTGTTCTAATGGCTTCTGTATTTTAATAGCTTATATATTTATTTACCTAAAGAGGGTCCAGTGGCTGTCTCTTATTCTAAGTAATTTACACTGGTCTGTGCTTTCAACACTTTAAATTCAATGTGTCTGTATATTGTCTGAAAATTTTGAGTTCCAGTGAGTTAAAATGAAAGGCAAATGAAAGTGAATTTTAGCATGAGATAGAGTGGTTAAGTTCTTATCATAATCAAAGTGCACATACATGCACGTGCACGTGCACGCACACATGCGCACACACGCGTGCACACACACACACACACACACACACACACACACCTTGGGCTTCTATGCTACATTAGGACACCTGAGGGGCTATTTGATTTTTCTTCTCCTGTATAGAATTTACCACAGTGGATAAGGGGGAGACTGGAAATGGGTTGGTGGGCCCATCTCAACTACCAGAATAGAATTACCTCTCATCCTAAAAGACTGGAAGAAAATTGTTGCCAAGGAGCAGAAAGGTAAAATTTCCTCTGTGGAACACAGCTATCCATACAACTAGTAATTTGGGGACACGCTTTCTTTAAAAAGCCTTTTCAATCCTGGCAAATTCCTGAAGAGAGGTAAATTCTGTTAAGTGATATGTTATGACTTCTTGTTCTTTTTTTTTTCTTTTAAAGATTTTATTCACTTATTTGACAGAGAGAGACACAGTGAGAGAGGGAGCACAAGCAGAGGGAGCGGGAGAGGGAGAAGCAGGTTTCCCACTGATCAGGAAGCCCGATGCGGGGCTCGATCCCAGGACCCTGGGATCATGACCCGAGCCAAAGGCAGACGCCTAACAACTGAGCCACCCAGGCGCCCTATGACTTCTTGTTCTTTCTTTTGCCTCTCACTTGAGAAAAAAAGGTGGGGCAGAGCTTAAATGAAAAGAATTACTCTTTTTAAGAAAAATCAGTATAGGGATAAATTAGACCAGTATTGCATGAGATACTGAGATATTGTCAAGTTATCAGTGCTGCTTCTTTCCCCCTGTTGTTATGTTTCTGATTTTGTTTGTTCTAGCACTAGATAACAACCTTGGTAACAGAAACTATTGGTATATGTTCCTTCTATTAATAGGACATCTAGAGAACTCAGGAAAATATATTTAGTTATGGAAAAAACCCTGATTTTATTATTAGTTTTATTATTTTTAACCCTGCTTTTATTTACCAAAACATGTTTAATGAACAAGCATCATATATGTGAGCATACATACATGAAGCCAGGTATTACTAAGAAAGCTTTCTTTGAAACTAAGGGTTTAGGTCATTAGAAGGGGCACTAAACTCTAAAATGATTTAATAATCTTGCTGAACTTTTTTTCATATATAGAAAATTTTCTTTCCATAAAATGTTTTTCTTCGAATCAAGCCTCAAAGCTTTTAGCAGATCTGGTATACCTCTTCTCATAGAACATTTTTGAGAACCATAACCTGGCCTTAAATCATGCCATGAAAGTTTTGGCTTTATGTAAGTAATTTTAAATGCTATATTGTCCAACTAAGTAAGTCATTGTTTCTGAGTGCCAGCACTACAAATCTATCTTCTCTTTAGCCAGCATTGTAACTTAAACTGAAACTCAGTTTTAACAGGTAGAAGCTGGATTTTCTATTTCATTGTCCTCATACCATTTTTATTCAATTAAGAGGCATGTGGAGCAAGGGAACAGATACATGAACTAGTTGGCACTTGGTTCCTAATTCCTCTCTCTTCTCTCTCATATCTCACCAAGCCTTTAGAACTTACAATGTATGTACAGGGTAGTTAATTTTTAACCTCTGCTGTCATGAACAATTTGCTGCCTAGAATCCAATTCAATTCATCATCCGTGTACTAAGCACCCATTATGAACAAGCCATTGTGTTAAGGATTCGAAGATGAAGAGGACATTGCCTTCTCCTAGTGAAATTATATCTAACTGGACTTTTACATACTGCCTACAGTTAGAACTGCTCCCTTACCACCACCAACCCCAATCACATGTTCTTCTTTTATATCAAGAACTAGATACATCTGTATGGGCCTCTCCTGCTCTCAGAAACCCGTTGCCTATAGCTTTCTGTTGCTTGTAGCTTGGATCTCCCCTGCTCTTTCTGAATGCCAGCACGCAGCCACTTACAGACACCATCTTATCCAAATGAACTGATAATGATCTGAATCCAAGGAGACAGGATACATCTCTATTATATAACCATATATCCTAGATCAGTCAGGAATCCAAATTTTCAATATCGGTGGCCAAAATTTTTTTTCTATCTTTCATTGACTTTATTACTGTTTGGACTCATTTGGAAGGATCTATATACTTCCTGGTATAAGGGAGTGTCTAACTTCAGGAGATTATATTCACAAAGACTATTTAGAATCTAAATTTTTAACTCCAGTAAGATTCTCCAATTAAAAAGGAGTGTAGAAATTATGCTTAAGATAGGTGAAAGCTTTTCCACAAGTATGCAAAATAAAACACACTTGACTTAAAATATCAATGGCTATCAATAGGACACAAGGTATAATGGGGATAATAGATGGGGTTTTGGAATTGAACAAAACTGTTAATATACTGGCTCCTTTTTCCTTTCTTTCTTTCTTTCTTTCTTTCTTTCTTTCTTTCTTTCTTTCTTTCTTTCTTTCT